>NC_084744.1:52919110-53064110 GCF_033978785.1 Entelurus aequoreus
CGCCGCGTCAAATATGAGTCATTAAATGACTCCCGCCTCCTGGTGGTAGAGGGCGCTAGTGATCCTTCTTGCGACTGCTGGTACTGCAGAAGAGTGCTGCAGAAGAAGACAACCGGCAGCAAGAGTGCGCAGCCATTGTTTGCTTGGACTTTTAACAAGGAGGATTACATATCTGAAATAAAACAGTTTTCTAAACTGGACTTTCAATCGAAGCAGGAGGTAATACTTAAAAGGAAGATCTCCATCGAGACAGAGAGACTTTTTAAACTGAAGAAAGATAAGGAAGACTTCTATATCGATGCTTTTCTTCAAAAGGAGCTGGCATGGACTCATTTATACCTAAAGGTAAGACAATAATAAAGTTTTTTTTAATTAAATGTGCTTTTCATGATAAGGTAAGCGCCGGAGTGAGAAGAGGTTTTAAAATAATTAGCGCATGCTTGGCCATCCCGCAGGCTTCTGGTAAGCGCCGGAGTGACAGGAGGTTTTAAATTAATTAGCGCCCCTGCGGCTATTCAAGGAAATACGGTATATATTTTAGGGACCTATAGACTGTAACTCTGTTGCTGCAGCAGCAGAGAGTTTATTCTGTCTTGACACTTTGTATTAATATTTTGTATTACATTCTTCCCTTAAATGATAATGTTTACAGTGATTGTTTTATATCTATTTTTTATGTATGTCGCTTTGGATAAAAGCGTCTGCCAAATACTTAAACATATATAAACACCTGAAAGTCTTTATATCAGCTAAAACCACCAATCTGTTTCACTGGATTCAGAATAAAACCAAATGCTGTCTTACCCAACAATGTTAGTATTTGAATATTGTTACTTGAAGACTTATTCCTGGTTACAATTATACTGTTAAGAAAGTATTGTCTTATACTTTGCCTAAAATGAGAATGCATCATAATCAGTGGCGGCTGGTGAATTTTGTTTTAGGTGGGGCTGAAAGTTTGTAAACCAAACCCCTGTAGGGGTGTCATCCTCCCCCAGAAGATTTCTTTGTGATTCTCACATACAAATATTGAAGATCTTTGCTCCTTCTCAACTTTGTGGTAATGTTATTTTCATAAAATACAACCAATAGTATGTTAATGTTTGTTTTTGCAAATGTGTTTATTCTGTAAAGGAATGAGTTAAATGTTTAAAATTGTTTAAACTATTAAAATGACTGGTTAATAGTGCTATTATGAATTGCAATGTCAGCACCATTTTTTTTCCTGCAATTTCAAATGCACTTGTTTTAATAAATAAATACAGCGTTTTAAAAGCATACACAATCTGTGTAAAAATATTAGTCTGTGGTTAAAAGGACTTGAAAGGACTCGAAACTCAAATGCAGGACTTGGGACTTGACTTGAGACTTTCTAGTCTTGACTTTGGACTTGACTCGGAACTTGCCTGTCTTGACTCGGGACTTGACTCGAGACTTGAGGGCAAAGACTTGAGACTTACTTGTGACTTGCAAAGCAATGACTTGGTCCCACCTCTGTATATATATATATACACATATATATATATATACACATATATATATATACATATATATTAGGGGTGGGGGAAAAAATCGATTCGAATTCGAATCGCGATTCTGACGTTGTGCGATTCAGAATTGATTCTCATTTTTAAAAAAATCGATTTATTTTTTTTAATTATTTTTTTTTATTAATCAATCCATAATTATTTTTTTTTATTAATCAATCCAACAAAACAATGCACAGCAATACCATAACAATGCAATCCCTCATTGACATTATCATTAGACATTAAAATAAAAAAAGAACAATAGTGTCAGATAAGGCTGAAACGACGCGTCGACGTAGTCGACGTCATCGGTTATGTAAATACGTCGACGCCGTTTTTGTGCGTCGACGCGTCGCATAATTACGTCACACTACCGTCATGGCGGAGCGCAAAGCAGACTGTGCGAGCGAGGGGAAAAACGCACGCCAAAAGTCGTCAAAAGTGTGGGAGTATTTCAATACACAGCCTAATAATGTTGTTGTATGCACACTGTGTCGAGCGGAAATGGCCTATCATAGCAGCACAACGGCTATGAACGAACATTTGAAAAGAAACCCATCAACCATCAACTAGTCAATCGTCCGCGTTAGCATACGTTGTCATCATTACACAAAAACATGAATGTGTCATTTGTATCTGCTAGGGGTGTAACGGTATGTGTTTTGTATTGAACCGTTTCGGTACGAGGCTTTCGGTTCGGTACGGGGGTGTACCGAACGAGTTTCTAAGCTAAAGCTAACTTTAGCTGCTAAAGTCTTAACAAGTTGCTTTGCTTCTCTGCCTCTGTCTCAGCACGCAGCATTGTCCCACCCATACAACCATCTGATTGGTACACACGCAGCATTGTCCCACCCACACAACCATCTGATTGGTACACACGAAGCATTATCAGCCAATCAGCAGTGCGTATTCATAGCGCATGTAGTCAGCGCTTCAGCGTCGAGCAGATAGGTGTTTAGCAGGTGAGCATCAAGCAGCGGACTCTCCCCAAATGATAATAAACACCTCTCAGTCAACTACTAGTAACATCACTATGAGCCCGTTGACCTACTAGAAACTTAAACTGCAGCTCAGCTCGCTCGCAGTCCTGGTTTGAGGTGAAGGCTAATTAGCTCTCAGTTCCAGCCACATCGACCCCTTCTGAGCGCCTATTTTCAGCTGCTGGGAATATTGTAAACAAGAAAAGAAGCAAAGCAAGTAGACATGCTAACCTTTCTTCATTACAACTGTTAGTCACTCACTGGAATGAGTAGAATTGGTTATTGTGTACTGTGTTGGACTGGATGTTTATTTTGCACATTTTAAAAGCAATACTTAATGTTTACAGTGCTCCAGAATATTTAGATTGGCACTTTTTTGTATTGGATGTTTATCTTTATTTTTGCACATTTTAGCAAATAAGCAATACTTTCACTTTTGTTGAAATGTTTACACTGTTGTTACAGAATATTTCGTTTTGCACTTTTTTGTATTGGATGTTTATCTTTATTTTTGCACATTTTAAAGCAAAATAAGCAATACTTTTACTTTTGAAATGCTTATACTATTTCAGAATATTAAGATTTGCACTGGATGTTTACTTTTATATTTGCACATTAAAAAGCAAATAAGCTACTTTTAATTTTGTTAAATGTTAAAAGTTTTAAATGTTTACATTGTTACAGAATATTTTGTCATGTTGTTGTCAATGTTGACTGAGTGGCCATACTTTTTTTTTTTGTAAATAAAAGCCATGCCTTTTGAAAAAACTGGCCTACTTTTATTTTTTCATCTTCATTTTAAATAAAATAAAATAAAAAATAATCGGTAAAAGGAAAAATAATCTATAGATGAATCGGAAAAATAATCTATAGATTAACCGATTAATCGAAAGAATAATCTATAGATTAATCGATAGAAAAATAATCGTTAGCTGCAGCCTTAGTGTCAGAGTGGCTTACACTTGCATCGCATCTCATAAACTTGACAACACACTGTGTCCAATATTTTCACAAAGATAAAATAAGTCATATTTTTGGTTCATTTAATAGTTAAAACAAATGTACATCATTGCAAACAGTTGATAAAACATTGTCCTTTACAATTATAAAAGCTTTTTACAAAAATCTACTACTCTGCTTGCATGTCAGCAGACTGGGGTAGATCCTGCTGAAATCCTATGTATTGAATGAATAGAGAATCCTTTTGAATCTTGGCAAAAATCTTACCCACACGATTTTCAAATGTAATAGGAAAATTAATTCATACTGACCAAACTGGCTTCATGGAAGGTCGACAATCTTCAGACAATACAAGGAAATTGTTTAATGTTATTTACTATGCTAGAAGTCTCCCTTATCCCACAGCAGTATGTACTGTTGATGCGGAGAAGGCATTCCACCGCATAAACTGGTCATTTATGTTTTGCACATTACGTAAATTTGGATTTGGAGATAATTTTATACAATGGATTAAGATGCTTTATACAAGGCCTATGGCATCAGTCAAAACCAATAATCATATTTCAGAACCTTTTTTGTTAAAAAGAGGAGTAAAACAGGGATGTCCTGCATCTGGATTATTATTTAATTTGGTTATTGAACCCTTAGCTGCAAAAATAAGAAGTGAAAATAATATTCATGGTATAAATATTGGCTCTCAGTACAATAAGCTATCGATGTATTGTGACGACATAATTTTTTTACCTGTCACATGTTAACTCCTGTCTTCTTTATATCAATAATGTCATCACTGAATATGGCTGTTTATCAGGGTATAAAGTCAATTGGGACAAATGTGACATATTACCACTTAATAAACACTGCAAGAAATTACAAGTTCAGAACTCCAAAATTAAATTGTATTGCATTATTATGGTATAGTTGTGTATTGTTTAAACAAAAAAAACAAAACAAAAAAAAATCGTTTTTGAATCGAGAATCGTTTTGAATTGAAAAAAAAAATCGATTTTGAATCGAATCGTGACCCCTAGAATCGATTTTGAATCGAATCGTGGGACACCCAAAGATTCCCAGCCCTAATATATATATATATATTTTTTTTTTTTTTCTTCTTTCTTTTCTATGTGTCTACATTAAAACATTCTTGTTCATACTGCATTAATATATGCTCATTTTAAACTTTCATGCAGAGAGGGAAATCACAACTAAGTCAATAGACCAAAACTGTATTTATTAAACAGTTATTAAGCAGTGGCACAAACATTCATGTCATTTCAAAACAGAAAGTGCAAGACTGTCAGAGACTTTTTAAAACAAGCTGTAAGTGCACTTTTGTGCATGATGTCACTAAGATGACATCCAAACAACACTAAATTAAAGTGCACTTTTTGTATACAGAATGCCACTACAATAGTTTAAAACAAATAAAGTGCACTTTTGTGCTGTCAGACAAGATATTTCAATAACTGTCAAATAATAATTAGCTGCATAATAGGAAATCAAATTGTGTACGTCCTTCGCTATGTGGTAGTTTACTGCGGACGCTATCTCCTTCTGTTGTTGACTATTTTTTTCATACGGCGTTGATGTGGAAATGGAAGACGCCAGCCTCAATTGGGTCAGTGATGGTTGCTGCGGCATTTTGTGGGTGTAGCACTGGCCGGAGATGCTGACATACGGAGATTCAAGCACTCTTCATTCTCTAACGGGTGACTTTTCAAATGATGCTACAAATTAGTAGTAATTTTTGTAGCAACGCTTTTGCTGAAAACTTGACATATTACGGTTGTCTGTTCAACATCTTTACGCTTGAAGCCAAACCACCGCCAGACGATGGACCCCGTGCGGTTTTTCTTAGGAATTAATTCTTCCTTCATTTGTTACCAGATTCGCACCTTCTTTCTCTCGTATTACCGCTCCGCTAGCACCACAGCTAACGTTACCCATGCTGCTGCATCTCTGCTCCACAAAAGCGTATGACGTTGCACGCGCGACAGTATGTGACGTATGTCAAAAGGTGCGCTTGTTTTATGTCTCTGTGAGAAGGAGAGACAAGAAAGAGTGAGAAACGCCTGTAGTGTAATGCCCGCAGCTAAAAACAACTGCGTGAGAACGTATACTCAAATACTCACGATATAGTCATTTTCTACATCGCACAGAGACAAACCTGCGATATATCAAGTATATTTGATATTTCGCCCAGCTCTAATATATATATATATATATATATATATATATATATATACAGTATATATATGATAAATGTGTATAGTTGAATGGTGGTCTGGATTGCCAAGTAGCAGGAATTGGTAACATATGAAATGTGAAAAGTAGCATTCAAACATTCTGGGTTATAATCTGAAACGTGGTACTGGAAGTGTGTACCTTCCTATTAGACATGTGCTAGCAAGCCTGGCGTATTAGCCAGAATTGTGACTCAGCTCTGTGCAGTACATGCTACCTGCGTGACAGGGTGAACAGGACCGACAGCCTTCCTAGAAAACGAAGTTGACATGTGTCATTTCGCCCATATTATGTAATATTTGTGTACTCACTGTTGATTCCCCAATAAAATCCCAGCCCTTAAGCCTAAAGCATGTTGCGCAGCAAGCGCAGCATCACATGGCGCCATCGGAGAGTGGTTGTACTCACCTAAAAACTGTAGTACGCTATTGAACCCGCTATAAATCCAGTCAAATATGAACGCCATATCTGGAGCTGTTGAATCCTGTGAAAGAAAGATGAACTTTTAAAACATGAACTCACACACTGAGATTACATAGTGCAAAACAAAGTGCAGTCAACACACTAAGTAAACAATAGGAAGATATCCCCTTGAAGCGGTATAATTTGCAAAAACATTTTTGAAAATTGCACGAGAGCATAGCTAATCTCAGGAAAGTTCAGATTAATAGTAATACTATTTTGTGTTCCAAAGACATGCACCTGGGGATAGGCCGATTGGCAACACTAAATTGGCCCTAGTGTGTGAATGTGAGTGTGAATGTTGTCTGTCTATCTGTGTTGGCCCCGCGATGAGGTGGCGACTTGTCCAGGGTGTACCCCGCCTTCCGCCCGATTGTAGCTGAGATAGGCTCCAGCGCCCCCCGCGACCCCGAAGGGAATAAGCGGTAGTAAATGGATGGATGGATGGATGGACTATTTTGTGATTTATGCAACCAGTGATGGCAAAAGCGATGATAACCACATTACCACCGTGGTATACAGCGGCATGTCTTGGTGGCTCAGCACAACACGGCAAAGTTGACGGTACTCTTCAAAAAGTGAGTCGACAAGTTATGTTTAATTTAATCAATGTTTGGCTTCTTATTACACTTGAAAAATTGGTAGGAACACCGGGTGAAATGCAAGGAGTCTTTGTGCAATATCTACCTCTCCACAAATGTCCATTAGTCATCGTCAAAATGGAGATTGACACATTTTGATTAGGGATGTCCGATAATGGCTTTTTGCCGATATTCCGATATTGTCCAACTCTTTAATTACCGATACCGATATCAACCGATACCGATATATACAGTCGTAAAATTAACACATTATTATGCCTAATTTGGACAACCAGGTATGGTAAAGATAAAG
The DNA here is from genome assembly GCF_033978785.1 of Entelurus aequoreus. NCBI lineage: Eukaryota > Metazoa > Chordata > Actinopteri > Syngnathiformes > Syngnathidae > Entelurus > Entelurus aequoreus. Next base: position 52,926,180 of record NC_084744.1, read on the forward strand.
TCCTTTTTTAAAAAATTTATAAAATAAGATAAATAAACTAAAAACATTTTCTTGAATAAAAAAGAAAGTAAAACAATATAAAAACAGTTACATAGAAACTAGTAATTAATGAAAATTAGTAAAATTAACTGTTAAAGGTTAGTACTATTAGTGGACCAGCAGCACGCACAATCGTGTGCTTACGGACTGTATCCCTTACAGACTGTATTGATGTATATTGATATATAATGTAGGAACCAGAATATTAATAACAGAAAGAAACAACCCTTTTGTGTGAATGCGTGTAAATGGAGGAAGGAGGTTTTTTGGGTTGGTGCACTAATTGTAAGTGTATCTTGTGTTTTTTATGTTGATTTAATTAAAAACAAAACAAAACAAAAAAAACAAACAAAAAAACCTGATACCGATAATAAAAAAAACGATACAGATAATTTCCGATATTACATTTTAAAGCATTATCACAGGCCGATATTATCGGACATCTCTAATTTTGATGTTTTAAGAACATTTAGTTTCCCCCCCAACCAGCACGCACACCTCCAGTGTTATATGATATCACAAATGCACAATTCTCTTTTGTAGGATATAAATATCAATCCTCTCACCTCCAAAGACATGCACCTGGGGGTAGGTTGATTGTCAACACTAAATTGGCCCTAGTGTGTGAATGTGAATGGGAATGTTGTCTGTGTTGGCCCTGCGATGAGGTGGCGACTTGTCCAGGGTGTACCCCGCCTACCGCCCAAATGCAACCGAGATAGGCTCCAGCACCCCCCGCGACCCCGGAAGGGACAAACGGTAGAAAATAGATGGATGGATGGTAGACAAATGAATTGTGTTCCATTGTGTGTACTTTTTGATCTCGACTTAATGCGTCTGGAAAGGTGAACCTTTAACTTCTGACTAGCTGTTTGTCTTGGGGCAGAGTAGTTTTCAGTAATAAAGACTAATAGAATATCATAAAATTCAAAGTGATAGTAATAATATTCAACACATCTACATGCGCACTTCCTACACAATCTGCTCCAATGTATCGGATAGATAAGAACAAACTGGCTTTCCACAGGGATTGTTGTAGTACAAGCCTTTGGATCGTTGGACCAGGGGATTTCAGAACCAACAGTGACATATGATGGACCAGCTCCTGGTCTACCCGCCATTTAAGCTCAGCAAAATAAACCAAGCATTCGACGCTCACTTTCCAACTCCTCCGGTCATCATGTCATCCTTTTTCTCCACGTATCAGCTGCTACCAACCTCTGCACCCAGTGATGCAACGTGCAAACAAGGCTAAGGTGTAACGGTCAGAGGTCAGCACCACGTGAATACAACCCACGTCAATTCTATCGACACCGGCCTTATTAGGAATGCTGCAGGAAGGCATCACTGCAAGATGATCCATGTTTCTGCGTGACAACTTCTAGAAAAATATAATCGCTGCAAGATGTTTCTGCTCAATAACTTCTAGAAATGGAGTGCATATGGAAAGTATTCAGTGTTTCACTTTTCACATTTTGTTATGTTATAGCCTTATTCCAAAATGGAATGAATTATTTTTTGTCCCCAGAATTATACGCACAATACACCATAAATGGATTTGTGGAAAAAAATGTTTTGAGAAATGTTTTCAAATGTATTAAAAGTAAAAAAGTAAGACATCGCGTGTACATAAGTAATCACAGCCTTTGCTCAATACTTTGTTGATGCACCTTTGGCAGCAATTACAGCCTGAAGTCTTTTTGAATATGATGTCACAAACTTGGCGCACCTATCTTTAGGCAGTTTCGCCCAATTCTCTTCTCAGCACCTCTCAAGCTCCATCGGGTTGGATGAGAAGCGTTGGTTTTCATCCAGGATTCATCTTTCCCTTTATCATGACTAGTCTCCCAGTTCCTGCCGCTAAAAACATCCCCGCAGCATGATGCTGCCACCACCACGCCTCACTGTAGGGATGGTATTGGCCTGGTGATGAGCGGTGCCTGGCTTCCTCCAAACATGACGCCTGGCATTCACTCCAAAGAGTTCAATCTTTGTCTCATCAGACCAGAGAATTTTGTTTCTCATTGTGTGAGAGTCTTTCAGGTGCATTTTAGCAAACTTTTTACTAAGAAATGTCTTCCGTCTGGCCATTATACAGGCCTGATTGGTGGATTGCTGCAGAGATGGAGGGTTCTCCTCTCTCCACAGAGGAATGCTGTAGCTCTGACAGAGTGACCACCAGGTTCTTGGTCACCTCCCTGATTAAGGACCTTCTCCCCCTATCACTCAATTTAGACGGCCAGACAGCTCTAGGCACAGTCCTAGTGGTTCCAAACGTCTTCAATTTACGGAAGATGGAGGCCACTGTCCTCAATTAGACCTAAACTGTGAACTATGAAATGCAGTGGAAACAATACACAAACTTCTACAGGAACCTATAGTTCCAGGAACTTTTGGCGGAAAACGGCCTATTTAGTTACATTAAGGGGAGAAACGGCTTAGTTTTATGTGATTTCTTTGTTTTTTTTATAAAAAAAAACGTTTTCACATTTTCATTGTGTGTAAAATTTTGAGGACGAAATTAATTTATTCAATTTTGGAATACGGCTGTAACATAACAAAATGATAAAAAGAGAAGCGTTGTGAATAATTTCCGGATGCAATGTAATAGCGTCACTGCAAAATGGTCCATGTTTCTGGTTGGTAACTTCTAGAAATATGGAACATCTTGCAGTGATGTTAATAAATGTTTCTAGAAGTCATCAACCAGAAACAAGGAACATTTTACAGTGATGCCCTTTGAGACCTTTGTGATTAAGGACTATATAAATAAACTTTGATTGATTGATGTTTCTAGAAATGATCAACCAGAAACATCTTGCAGTGATACTATATGTTTCTGATTGATAATTTCTAAATATATAAAATTGCATCACTGCAAGATGTTCCATGTTTCTGGTTAATGAACTTTCGAAAAATACAACGGCATCACTGTAAGATGTTCCATGTTTCTGGTTAATGAACTTTCGAAAAATACTACGGCATCACTGTAAGATGTTCCATGTTTCTGGTTAATAAACTTAAGAAAAATACAACGGCACCACTGCAACATGTTCCATGTTTTTGGTTAATAACTTCTAGAATAATAGAAAGATTGTTTCTGGTTGAGACCTTAAAAAAATGCAATCACTCGCTGTAAGAAGCTAGGCATCCAGAGGTTAATAACCTCTAGAACATAAGTCGGCAACCCGCGGCTCCGGAGCCGCATGCAGCTCTTTGACCACTCTGATGCGCCTCAGCTGCATACCTGCCGACCCTCCCGATTTTCCCAGGAGACTTACGGATCTCAATGCCTCTCCTAGAAATCTCCCGGGGCAAATATTCTCCAATTTTTACCCTAACAACTAAATTAAGGGCGTGCTCTACTAGCACTGCATTTATTGTCCTCTATAGCCTGTACAAACAGCGTGCCAGCCCGGCCACATGTTGTACGAAGCTTATACTTACACACGTAGGAGACAGCAAGGCATACTTGGTCAACAGCCACAGCTTACACTGACGGTGGCCGTATAAAACAACTTTAACACTGTTACGTTACAAATATGCGCCACACTGTGAACCCACACCAAAAAAAGAATGACAAACACATTTCTGGAGAACCTCCGCACTGTAACACAACATAAACACAACACAACAAATACCCAGAATCCCATGCAGCCCTAACTACCACCAAACCCCCCACACACATCAACCCCCCCCCCCCCCCCCTCTCCGTGCGTCAGTTGAGGTGGGCGGGGTTTGGTGGTAGCGGGGTTGTATAATGTAGACCGGAAGAGTTAGGGCTGCATGGGATTCTGGGTATTTGTTTTGTTGTGTTTATGTTGTGTTACGGTGCGGAGGTTCTCCAGAAATGTGTTTGTCATTCTTTTTTTGGTGTGGGTTCACAGTGTGGCGCATATTTGTAACGTAACAGTGTTAAAGTTGTTTTATACGGCTACCGTCAGTGTAAGCTGTGTGGCTGTTGACCAAGTATGCCTTGCTGTCACTTACGTGTGCAAGCAGAAGCTGCATTCAACATGTAGCCGAGCAGGTACGCTGTTTGAGCAGGCTGTAGAGGGCGCTAAAAGCAGTGCCATCACGCCCTAAAATTCTGGAGTCTCCCGGAAAAATTGTGAGGGTTGGCAAGTATGACGCTATCAAGCGCCATTCATTTAAAACTCGCGGGCAGCACTAACATTAAATTTTCATATTAAGGTGCGGGCCGGGGCGTGTGTCTGAGACCCCTGGTTAAAACATAGCACAAAGCAAAAAAAGCTTTGTATGTAGTGTTATTTCATTTTAAATTTTCAAAAGAGTTTTGTGGCTCCCATTGTTTTCTTTTATTTGTGAAACTTGTCAAAATGGCTCTTTGAGTGGTAAAGGTTGCCGACCCCTGCTCTAGAAAATTACAATGGCATCAGTCAATGGATCAAAACTGAGTAAGAAACAAGTGTATCATAGCGTACTTCTTAAAGTAGACAAATTCAAATGTGCTAATCAATATATTTACTGTACAGACTTAACATGTTTTTGCTAACAAATATAGATGATAAACAAAAGGATGCAAGTTTTTTACAGGACAGTAAACACTGTGCACCAAACCCTCACTTTTATCAATTGAGGGACGTAATTTAGTAGGGCTGTAACGATTAATCGCTATCCATCCATTTTTAACGCTTTCCCCTTTCCTGGTCGCGGAGGGCCTGCAGCCTATATCAATTTATAATTCTTAGATTCAACTACATCGATCTAGGCACCACAAGTTTACCTTCTGGAAGATAGGTATCGATTCAACATCTATTTAAACGAAAATCGATTGATTTTATCGATACTAGAAACAAGGAAAACATTGGATTTAAGAACGGCAGACTTTATATGAAGTTTAAAGAGGCTGTTTGCGACATTTAAACGGATGCCTAGAAGGCGCGAACTTATCAATGTATTTTAAGCATTATAGCCCAACCTCTTCTGGCTTCTATGACGCAATGACGTAACTATGCAAGAACGTACGTAACACATGCATTAGCTTTGGGTGTTGTTAGCTAATAACAGCAATTTGAATAGTTAGAATTAAATGTATATATTCTATCATAACTACGACATACCTGTAAATTGTCCGTTGCTTCTTCTGGACTACTTATGTTTGTGTGCACGTGTTGACGAGACAGTGTGGGTGACTGCCGTAAACACCAATCATTTTATTCAGGCCGGAAAAAAGATGTGTTAAACAAACTTAGTAATTGTAAATCATATAGACAGTTTTAACACATATGTTCTATTAAACCATTAATGATAACATAAGCTAGCCAACGGTGTTCTTGTTATATTTTTGCTTTGAAAAATGTAACTGTGAGCAAGTTGCAAAGAGCCCCTTTAACACTGTTAGCGATGAGGACGTTAAGCGTTATTCAGGTCTGTCTTGCCTGTCTGTGATGTCATCGCCATTAGTCATCAAAACAAAAAGGGCGGATAGCTATGGTGGCTGTGAAAGATCACAACAAATACAAACGCGACAAGACGATATCCTAAATTCGAACACGACAACTTTCAGCTACAGCACGATTACAAAAGCCACAACAAATACAAATGGCATAATACAACTTTGAGCCACAAAGGACGCGACGGACACAATGGAAGTGACAGCGGAGCAAGTTATGATGACGGACCAACTTCCTGAACATAGTATGTTAGTGTTATTGAAAAAGGAAAATAAGTTATTTATGTCGCAGAAAGTGGTCACACTTCACTTCTCCATCTTCTTTCATTACACCCTTTTCAACTTTCCATCTCGGGAAGTTGGTGAGTAACCAAAACTTGTCCCGCTGTCACTTCCGTTTTGTCTCTGTATTGTTGTGTTTTGTTTTATAGTTGTTGTGTTATGGCTTAATGTTATTGTGTATTTGTTGTGAATTTTCTCTCTGCTATCTTCGTTTATTAAAATAAGAGTAGTAGCAGGTCAAACCATTGCTCATTTAACCTGAAGAGATTTGGTTGCACTTAGTTTTTTTATATCTATTTATTTTGTATTTGTATTGTTTCTATGTCAAAAAACAACAGCAAAAGTTGTAGGTAAACTTAGTGCTCTTTCAACCTGAAGAGATGTTGGTTGCACTTTATTTTTTAATTAATATTGTAATATTTTATATTGGAAAAACAAAAGCAGAAGTAGCAGGTAAATATACTGTTAAAATGTTGGTTACTCTACTTTTATTGAACATTTCTTAAATATTAAAAATGCAGGTACAAAATGTATCCTCTTGTTAATTCAACCTAATGTGTTGGTTGTACTTTATTCAAATACGATGTGAATGCATTGGCCATTGATTGTTGTTACTTGTTTGTTTACAAGAAATAAGAATATAAGAAACTTTGTCTACAATGTCCGGTATCCTGTATTTATTTCAGTTAGACTGCTAGATTTTTTTGGCTCAGAAGTTACTGAATCGATTTCAACTCACTCAAACGTTTCACATCGTATTGTTCTAAAAAAAAAAAGTATAAACTGGTCCCTGAATCGTTACGGCAACCGCACATTCTGAATCGAAACGAATTGTTTCACTCCTAAAATGTAGTGCTTGAAAGTGGACCAAACATTCTCTACTGCTCGCTAGTGTTACCATATCTAAGTTATTGTGTAGAAATATGGGGAAACAACTACAAATGTGCGCTTTATTCACTAACTGTGTTACAAAAAAGATCAATTAGAATAATACATAATGTTGGCTATAGAGAACATACAAACCCTTTATTTATTAAATCACAATTATTGAAATTCAATGATTTGGTGCATTTGCAAACAGCTAAAATTATGTATAAAGCAAACTATAACCTGCTACCCAAGAATGTACAACAATTCTTCTCAACAAAAGCGGAGAAATATAACCTTAGAGGAAAATCTCATTTAAAACATTTGTATGCACGTACAACACTTAAAACCTTTAGTATATCAGTATGTGGAATTAGATTATGTAACGGATTAACCAAAGCAATCAAATACAACACCAATATGATTCAGTTTAAGAGACTGTTTAAACTACTACAAGTGTTCACAAAGTACACAGAACAAGAATTATGATGAACATATTGATCCCTTTTTCCCCCTTTTTTTATTGAGACAAATATTTATGTATTTAATATTTGTTTGCTTACTATGGTATATTATTTATTTGTTCACTGTTCTGTTACAGAGAACAAGGAAATTTAAAATAATTGCTATGGTATGAAAAGGGGTAGGATTAAATAAGATCTGCTTCTTCCTACTCCTTTTCGGACGTGCTGTAATGAAACAACTGGAACTGTGTCATGCATTACATTGTATCGTATACATGTTCCAAAACTTTTATCAATTGTGGGATGTGATCAGTGCCTCAGACTGGAAGTCTCTGCAGATAGCGGTGAGGACGGCAGAAAAGATCATCAGGACTCCTCTTCCTCCTATCCAGGAAATCGCAAAAAGCCGCTGCCTGACCAGGGCTCAGAAAATCTGCAGAGACTCCCTCCCACCCCCACCAAAGGTTTTAACTGCTGGACTCTAGAAAGAGGTTCCGCAGCCTCCGGAGCAGAACCTCTAGGTTCTGTACTGACCTACTCAGTGGCCCAGTGGTTAGAGTGTCCGCACTGAGATCGGTAGGTTGTGAGTTCAAACCCAAAGACTATAAAAATGAGACCCATTACCTCCCTGCTTGGCACTCAGCATCAAGGGTTGGAATTGGGGGTTAAATCTCCAAAAATTATTCCCGGGCGCGGCACCGCTGCTGCCCACTGCTCCCCACATCTCCCAGGGGGTGAACAAGGGAATGGGTCAAATGCAGAGGACAAATTTCATCACACCTAGTGTGTGTGTGACAATCATTGGTTCTTTACCTTAACTGTAACCGCTTCTTCCCTCAGGCCATAAGACTCTTGAACGCATCATAATAATAATCACCTCAATTCCCCCAAAAAACGGATTAACACGCTGGAATATAAAGACAATATAACATACATCCATAAACGTGGATGCATATGCAAAAGTGCAATATATTTATCTGTACAGTCATCTTTTTTGATTGAATTGATTGAAACTTTTATTAGTAGATTGCACAGTACAGTACATATTCCGTACAATCGACCACTAAATGGTAACACCCGAATAAGTTTTTCAACTTGTTTAAGTCGAGATCTACGTTAATCAATTCATGCTATTTATTTATTTATGTCTCCACCTTATTGCTCTTTTATCCTGCGCTGCAACGAGCTAATGCAACAAAATGTTGTTCTTATCTGTATTGTAAAGTTCAAATTTGAATGACAATAAAAGGAATCCTAAGTCTAAGAAGGAAATGTGATAAAAATTGCTATGCTATGAAAAAGGGGTAGGATTAAATAAGCTCTGCTTCTTCCTACTCCTTTTTGGACGTGCAGTAATGAAACAAGTGGAATTGTTGTCATGCATTACCGTATTTTTCGGAGTATAAGTCGCACCGGACGAAAATGCATAATAAAGAAGGAAAAAAACATATATAAGTCGCACTGGAGTATAAGTCGCATTTTTTGGGGAAATGTATTTGATAAAACCCAACACCAAGAATAGACATTTGAAAGGCAATTTAAAATAAACAAAGAATAGTGAACAACAGGCTGAATAAGTGTACGTTATATGAGGCATAAATAACCAACTGAGAACGTGCCTGGTATGTTAACGTAACATATTATGGTAAGAGTCATTCAAATAACTATAACATATAGAACATGCTATATGTTTACTAAACAATCTGTCACTCCTAATCGCTAAATCCCATGAAATCTTATACGTCTAGTCTCTTACGTGAATGAGCTAAATAATATTTGATATTTAAAGGTAATGTGTTAATAATTTCACACATAAGTCGCTCCCGAGGATAAGTCGCACCCCCGGCCAAACTTTGAAAAAAACTGCAACTTACAGTCCGAAAAATATGGTACATTGTTTCGTGTGCACGTTCGAAATAAACTGAAACTGAACATTACACCTTATTGCTCTTTTATCCTGGACTGCAATGAGCTAATGCAACAAAATGTTGTTCTTATCTGTACTGGAAAGTTCAAAGTTGAATGACAACAAAAGGAAGTCTAAGTCTAAATCTAACAAGGAAATTTGATAAAATTGCTATGGTATGACAAGGTGTAGGATTAAATAAGATCAGCTTCTTCCTACTCTTTTTTTTCGGGACGTGCAGTAATGAAACAAGTGGAATTGTGGTCATGTATTACATCAGACCTGGGCAAATTAAGGCCCAATTTTTTTTTTAGAATTTTAAGATGGAAACTGTAGCCGCCATTATGATGTGCAGTGATGTCTTCAAATTACAGGAAGTCTTGAACTATATAAAGTATTTCAATGGTTGGAATCTGCGCTTTTCCATGATATACTAGTTACTGTGGTTTGATTGATTGAGAAGTTTATTGACATTTTAAAGAATTGAATCCATGTAATGCTTTAAAGAGGGCAAATGGATGGCACAAAAAGCCAAAAGGCTTGTTTCCATTGTGGTCCTAGGTAATCTAAATCACAGCAGCTCAGACGAGGCACCAAGCAGTATGGGTGGGGAGCATTTCCACAGAGTGTTTCCAGAGCGGCCAGTCTAAAATGTGGGTGGCAGGGACAGAGGCGGAAGGAGATTTTTACAACAAAGTTCTAAAGCTGATATATATCAGATACTGTATATCAGATTGTAGATGGGTTTTTTTTAACCCTTCACGTTCATATTTCGCTGTGTTTGTTGCATTTTTGTTGTGTTTCGCTTGATTGTAAATAATGACGATCAAGAGGGGGTGTGACGTTCATATGTTGTCAATATTCAGTGTTTTATAGTTCATAGTTAATATTGTAACATTCTTTATTTTCATGTCTCATTCAGTAAAAAAAAATTAAATTCCATTCCGTTTTTCAAGGCAGTCTGTCATAACATGTTTAGCATTCAATCAGACATTATTGTGAGTTTTTGTATTATTGTTCCTAAAAATCAGATGTACCGGCCCCCAGACACATTTTGTCCTCTAAATTTGGCCCCAGAGTCAAAATAATTGACCAGGCCTGCATTACATTGTATCGTATGCACGTTCGAAATAAACTGAAACTGAACATTTGACTTTTATCAATTGTGGGATGTGATTTTAGTGCATGAAAGGCTTGTCAAAGCCACTGTCAACGTAGCAGCCCAGTTAGTTAGCTCGTTTATAATAAATGGCAAACGTTTGAGTATGTCATTTCTCTTTTAATGACAGAAATACAAAAGGACGCCATTAATGCTAAAAGTGTGAAGTTAACATTTAAAGAATTAGCTGGGCCGGCTAACAGGCTAGCTGGCTAAGCCACTAGTTACGTGTCATTTTGTCCAAGCGGCGACGTAAAAAAAAAACATTATAATTTTAGCAAACATGAGACGTTCCAAAAGGGGGGAAACGTTACCAACGCCGTATGGATGTTTAAACAATACAAAATAATGTTTTTATATAAGCAATTACTCCAGTAGGTAAAGTCAGCCAACTTGACGTTAGCTACATGCTAACCTAGCATCGTTAGCAACCGGGATGCTAGCTCGCTAGCTAGCCGCGATGGCGAATGTTAACGTGTCACACGGCAGATAAAACTTCCCCGGAAACTTACTGGTTGTCCAGGCGTGTGGTGGTTCGCTGAGTGGGGTTTGTCTTCCAGTCGGCCCAATTAGGGGAGTCTACTGACAGCCAGGATCTCCTGTCTTGTTTTGTGCCTGTTTTGTTAGAGAGCCACGACACCGCAATGGCTGTCTAGTAACTCCCCCAAAAAGCTGGCGAGCAACTTCCTGTTTATGTTTCACATTCTTCTTTCCGGCTGGAGAACTGAAGTAACACTGGCTTCCCCTTTGTCTTATTTTACTTATTTAATCAAATGTAGTTGGACAATTTAGAATACTCCACAAATTGTTTTTATTGTATTTTTTATATAATATTTAGTAATTCATTTGATAGGGAAATCATAATACAGGTACTGAGAAAACCGACACTTTTTTTTTGTTCCCCCACACCAAAAAATAATTTTAAAAAATACAAATAAACAAATACACAAAAAAAACAAAAATAAAGAATGTACAGAAAAATAATAAAAGTAAAATAATAACACTCCCTCCCACGCCCCCGTCCTACATTTCCGTCACAGTGGGTAACAATGTACTTTTTGAAATTTGAAACTTTTATTAGTAGATTGTACAGTACAGTACATATTCCGTATAATTGACCACTAAATGGTAACACCCGAATAAGTTTTTCAACTTGTTTAAGTCAGGGTCCACGTAAATCAATTCATGGTAAAAAAAAAAAAAAAAAATCCTGGTACTGCCTTCCTCTTCACCACAAGCAGATAGAAAATCACAATAACTGACTAAAGGGGGGTGGGGGGGTAACAACAAAAATAAAAAAAATCACAAACATGCAGAGAAGTGTCACTGAATAAAAACAAAAAAGAAGAAAAGAAAAAAAAGAGTTGAGGTAAGTTAAAAGGTTCATTGTCAACAGTGAGTATCACATTTATCCTATAGTGCAGTGGTTCTTTACCTTGTTGGAGGTACTGAACCCCACCAGTTTCATATGCACATTCACAGAACCCTTCTTTAGTGAAAAATTTTTAAAAAAAAATCTTAATTTAATCTTAATTTATAAATATCAATCATGAAATTATGTTATTATATTAAAGAAATACTAATAAAGATATATGTTACAAACAGAACGTTACAGGAATGTACACATGATCCCATTTATACATCTCATTGTGCAACATGTGAATGTTTTAGTGGGAACTAAATGCGATATCGGAAAGGGGTACAAATTATTTCCAAAGCAGGACCCCCACCCAGACATAGAATACTAGTACACAGCTCATGAAAAACAATGTGTTGTGTAACTGTCATTGTAAGTGGGCCAAAACACTTATATTAGAAAATAATCCCATGGAAATGACTGCTGTCATTTGATTATAATAATAAAACATTTAACTTAGTATTTAGTCAGGTTTGGGACAGGTGTGCTGCTGGTGTGGCCACATCTAAGTTAAAGTACCAATGACTGTCACACACTAGGTATGGTGAAATGTGTCCTCTGCATTTGACCCATCCCCTTGTTCACCCCCTGGGAGGTGAGGGGAGCAGTGGGCAGCAGCGGTGCTGCGCCCGGGAATCATTTTTGGTGATTTAACCCCCAATTCCAACCCTTGATGCTGAGTGCCAAGCAGGGAGGTAATGGGTCCCATTTTTATAATCTTTGGTATAACCCGGCCGGGGTTTGAACTCACAACCTACCGATCTCAGGGCGGACACTCTAACCACTAGGCCACTGAGTAGATTTGAGGGTATCCATAATACGCCGATAGGGAGAAGTTTTTATTTACACGATGAGTCGGGTGTGTCCTGACCTCCGCGGCAGAGGCTCCGCCAAACCCCGGAGGCAGACTCACCGAACCCCTAGGGTTTGATCGAACCCAGGTTAAGAACCACTGCTATAGTGTCTTTAATTTAGCTATGTAACTAATTATGCAGCTCCAGGTCAAGTCCAATTGTTTTGGTGTACCTCTCAGATTATATTTAATTTTCTCTAAATCTCTAAATCTAAAAAAAATAAATATTTTACTCATTTAATCAAATTTAATTGGACAATTTAGAATACGTCACAAATGTTTGTTTTTTTAATAAAAGGGGATACATTTGGGGCCAACGTGGCAATCAACACGAAGCGTTGCCTATGTGTCGCTTCCCAGGTCCACAAGAATAAAATTCGGATATATTTTACCCCGAGGATTATTTGAGTCTACAGTGGCCACATTACGAACTATTTTGTAACGATGGCTGGTAAATATTCCACAACGGTTTCCCCTCACTCAAAAACTTTAAGATTGTGACTTCTCTATTTAGTCAAGTTTAATGTCCTGAGACGAGATCCTCACAAATTGTTGTTCAGCCTTTTTTTTGGTCTTCTTTAGCCTTTATTTTGAAGTGAAAAAAGTCGCAACTGAGATCTTTGTTTTGTTCACTTCAATGAAAGATGATATTCCTTTTAAATGGACCTTTCAATTATATTTTATCAGGTTGACATATGGAAACTTTAAGATTGTGACTTCTCTATTTGGTCAAGTTTAATGTCCTGAGCCCAGATCCTCACAAATTGTTGTTCAGCCTTTTTCTGTCCTGTTTAGCCTTTATTTTGAAGTGAAAAAAGTCGCAAATGAGATCTTTGTTTTGTTCACTTTAATGTAAGACTATATTTATTTTAAAAGTTTTTATTTATTTTTTTATTTTATTTTTTTATTTTTAATATACATAAAAGCAAAGAAATAATAATGATGAAAACATGTACAGAAACAGTACAAAAAATGTACAAAACAACGGCAGGGGGTTGTAAACTCAATAACTAAAATAGAATGATATGTGTGTGTATATATATATATATATATATATATATATATATATATATATATATATATATATATATATATATATATATATATATATATATATATATATATATATATATACATATATATCATTCTATTTTATATATACTGTATATATATAATTCTATTTTACTTATTGAGTTTACAACCCCCTGGTAAGCAAATAAATAATAATGATCACAAAATTGACAGAAACAGTACAAAAACCGTACAAAACAACGCCAGGGGGTTGTAAACTCAATAACTAAAATAGAATTATATATATATATATATATATATATATATATATATATATATATATATATATATATATATATATATATATATATATATATATATATATATATATATATATATATATATATATATATATATATATATGTTTTGATCATTATTATTTATTTGCTTATATGTATATTAAAAATAAAAAAATAAAAATAAACAACTTTTAAAATGAATATAGTCTTACATTAAAGTGAACAAAACAAAGATCTCATTTGCGACTTATGTATATATGTATATATATACATACATATATATATATATACAGTATATATATATATATATATATATATATATATATATATATATATATATATATATATATATACATACATATATGTATGTATATATACATATATATATATATGAGCCTATCTCAGCTGCATACATATATATATATATATATATATATATATATATATATATATATATATATATATATATATATATATATATATATATACTGTATATATATATATACTGTATGTATATATATATACATCTGTATGTATATATATATACATATATACATAAGTCGCAAATGAGATCTTTGTTTTGTTCACTTTAATGTAAGACTATATTAATTTTAAAAGTTTTTTATTTTTTTTATAAAAAACTTTATTTTTATAAAGTGTAAAGCCATAGGCTCACAATCCAATAATAATAATTCAAATTTGGAGCACAGCATCATAGTTTCCACAGCTTTTTGGTTGTTAGAGGTAGAAAGCGTTTTAAAGTAAAGTTCTAACTTTTTTTTAAAGGCACAAAAAACAGGTCGGGTATCGAGAAACTCACATTTACGAATATAAAACTTAGCCAATACTATAATGAGGTTGCGAAGATAAAATTCCTTTTTAAAAAAAATTTCACACTGTGTAAATCCAAATAGGACATCTTTAAAACAAAGTACCAATTTTCCATGAATATTGTCAATGATGAAACGACAGGTTCCCCCTCACTCTTGTTTCCAATAAGACCACAAATCGCAGCGCACACGGAGGAAATGCCACGTGTACACACTGCGCATGCCCAGCAATTTTTTTTTTTACGTTGATCCCTCTGGGTGATCCCAACTTCCGGTTGTACACGATCACCCTCTTGCAAGGCCTGTCGGCCTCCTCCGCAGCTACTTACCAGTTAACAGCGGCAGCCATGGCCGTGTGATCGGCGACGAGCGAGACCGACAGCATTTCGAAGCCAGCCTGCGACACGTCAGCTCGGACGAATAACCGACGCGTCGCCGGGGCGACAAGTTTGGTCAACATTTAGCTACCCTAAAGACGCGGCTAACTGCTCGCTAGCGCCTGTGAAGCAGACCCTGGTGTCCATTTCGGGATGTCAACGGCGGGCTTCAACGCCCAGAACGGGACCGGACAACCGTACGCTAATGGTGAGTAAAAGAGGCCAAATGTCACCGACTGACGACACTTGAAGTGGCAGAAAAGACAGCTGTTAACGACTACCGTTAGTTAGCGTGCTAGCTGTTAGCTCGGTCTAACAAACTCTTTAAGCCTGTCAGCTTTACTTCCACTAAGTTAGTTTAGCAACGGAAAAGCCTAATATTTTAATCGTGGAGGATTTTGTAAAGGGAACAAACTCGTTTAAAGTAATCAAAGCAATCAAATCTATCACGAATGCACGTTGATACCCAACTGTTTTGCCTCTATTCCAATACATGACATTTATAAACTTCTGGAAAACTTCCTCATTTAGTTTCACCCCTTTTATCCACGAAAATATTAGGAAGGTACCGTCCACTTTTTGATTGTCACGGTATGACTTTTGACTTGGTTGAACTTCTCTGCTGTTTAGTTTAGTTTATTAAGGATCCCCATTAATCTAAACCGCAGTGGAGACTATTCTTCCTGGGGTCCAGGCAAAAAAACATCACACAATCCCAAAACAAAAGATTACAATGCAGTACAACATGATCAAATAATCCATCCATCCTCAACCGCTTATCCGGAATCGGGTCGCGGGGACAACAGCTCCAGCAGAGACCCCCAGACTTCCCTCTCCAGAGCAACATTTGCGACTTCCTCCTGGGGAATCCCGAAGTGTTCCCAGGCCAGAGAGGAGATATAATCCCCCCATCTGATCAAATAATAAAATGTTGTAATACAAAAATAGCAACGACAAAGAACCAAAAAAAGTAATAATCAAGCCTGTCAGCTTTACTTCCACTAAGTTAGTTTAGCAACGGAAAAGCCTAATATTTTAATCGTGGAGGATTTTGTAAAGGGAACAAACTCGTTTAAAGTAATTAAAGCAATCAAATCTATCACGAATGCACGTTGATACCCAACTGCTTTGCCTCTATTCCAATACATGACATTTACGAACTTCTGGGAAACTTCCTCATTTAGATTCAACCCTTTTATCCACTAAAATATTAGGAAGGTACCGTCCACGTTTTGATTGTCACGGTATGACTTTTGACTTGGTTGAACTTCTCTGCTGTTTAGTTTAGTTTATTAAGGATCCCCATTAGTCTACACCAGTGGTTCTCAACCTTTTTTCAGTGATGTACCCCCTGGGAAATTTTTTAAAATTCAAGTACCCCCTAATCAGAGCAAAGCATTTTTGGTTGAAAAAAAGAGATAAAGAAGTAAAATACAGCACTATGTCATCAGTTTTTGATTTATTAAATTGTATAAAATATTGCTAATTTGTAGTGGTCTTTCTTGAACTATTTGGAAAAAAAGATAGGTTTTTATTTATATTTATAAAGGATTTTTGAATTGTTGCTATTTTTAGAATATTAAAAAAAAAATCTCACGTACCCCTTGGCATACCTTCAAGTACCCCCAGGGGTACGCATACCCCCATTTGAGAACCACTGGTCTACACCGCAGTGGAGACTATTCTTCCTGGGGTCCAGGCAAAACACATCACACAATCACAAAACAAAAGATTACAATGCAGTACAACATGATCAAATAATAAAATGTAATACAAAAATTGCAACGACAAAGAACCAAAAAAAGTAATAATCAATCAATGTTCATTTATATATAATATATGTACAGTATATTAAATATACCGATATATTATGTCTATATCAAATATACAATATATAACAATAACCATGTACAATATTACAGTAAATGTGACAGTTGCAGCATAAAATAGAGAGTAAATCCAGCAGAAAGTAGACATTAAAAACAAAGAGAAGTAGCTAACATAGTAGAGGTCAGGTAATAGACAGATATAATCTATTGCTGTATGGCGAGTGATTATACAGCTGGATGGAGTGCGGAATGAAGGAGTTCTTGAATCAAACACTGTGGGAACGAAGCTGAAGAAGCCTGTTGGAGTATGAACTCCACTGTCCCTCACAATTTACAGTTTCTCTTTTCAACATGTTCGAAAAGGAGTAGGAAGAAGCAGATCTTATTTAATCCTACCCCTTTTCTTTTACATAACAGTTGCTAAAACTTTTGTTCACTTCCTGTTCTAAATGTATTCACAATATACTCTACAAGTAATCACAATAAAAGTAAATAAGTAAATAATAATTGGTGAAGTAAGTTGTATTTCATACGATGATATGAGTAAGATTATTTTGAGAATGAATGGATGGATGGATGAAATAAATTCAGAATGTTTATCGTGGTTCTTCTTCTTTGTACTTTGTAAACACTTTTAAGTTTGAAGAGTTTCTTGAAGTTTACCATGAATTGATTACGTGGACCCCCGACTTAAACAAGTTGAAAAACTTATTCGGGTGTTACCATTTAGTGGTCAATTGTACGGAATATGTACTGTACTGTGCAATCTACTAATACAAGTCTCAATCAATCAATGGATCATATTAGTACATTGTTTGATTGCTTTGTTTAATCCATTCCATAATTTAATTCCACATACAGATATACAGAAGGCCTTAAGTGTTGTACGTGCATACAAATGTTTTGAATTACATTTTTCTGAAGGTTATATTTCTCCTCTTTTTTTGAGAATAATTGTTGTATATTCTTGGGTAGCAGGTTATAGTTTGCTTTGTGTATAATTTTAGCTGTTTGCAAATTCACTATGTCGTGGAATTTCAGTATCTTTGATTCAATAAATAAAGGGTTTGTATGTTCTCTATATCCAACATTATGCATTATTCTAACTGATCTTTTTTGTAACACCGTTAGTGAATGAAGTGTACTTTTGTAGTTATTTCCCCATATTTCTACACAGTAGCTCAGATATGGTAACACTAGCGAGCAGTAGAGAATGTGAAGTGATTTTTGGTCTAGTACAAGTTTTGCTTTATTCATTATTGACGTGTTTCTTGCTACTTTATGTTGTATATTTTTTACATGAGATTTCCAGTTCAATTTATCATCAATCATTATACCTAGGAATTTGGAGCTATGTGTTAAATGTGACACATTGAAAATGAACAAACTACCAAACAAGAGTTTTCCAGTGTTTGTTTCTTCGCGTTTATTGAACAATTGAAAAAGCCATCTTGGCGTGCAAGGGCATCTTTATCAAAAGTGTGTGCTGGCGTTTTTTGCTCCTTTGTATCAATGTTGGCTGTACACGTTTGTTACATTCTATTATGTTGTATCTTTTAGTTCTTTGGTCATATTCCTATCTTGTTTTTATCTGGCGGACTGGTAAGGAATGCTGACCGACTTTGTTCATTAACCAGAAGTCAAATATCAATGTGATGTGAGGAGTTTTTTGTTTTTTTAATATAATAAATCCTCTAAAGGCTTAGTGGCCACATGCGTGGACAGCACCTTTTAGCTCTTATTTCCAAAATTGTGTACACTACTGGATTGGGATCTTATGGTCGCTTATGTGGACACTTATACTGCCATCTGGTGGTGTCAGAAGAGTATAACATACAATGGAATTTGGGGGGGAAAAAGTGTAAAAATAAGAATTAGCATGTCACTAAACATGAAGTACATGTTTGTTACTTATGGACTAAGTACATCATATCAAAAGATGATTCTTAGTTGTTATTCTAATTAGGGTCTGTTGCGTCTGACCAGTCTTCCTCTCAGGGAATACAAGTCACTGGTCAATCCCAACTTCTTTCAGATGACATATATGCAGAGTAAGAAGGACCATCAAGACAGAATAGGAATATTATCAAGTTTTACTAAAGCTTTAGGAGACCAGTCCTACAGTCCGTTAATAGCGGCATCTAGAAGCGGTCTGAAAATCAAACGGGAAGAGACAACTTGTTAAATACGAAAACAGCCCCCACCCATTCCCAGAAAGGAATACGGCCTCATTGTTCTAATACTGATAAGGTAAAAAGGGAGTATGCTATACTCCCACATTCCAACCGCTTCAAGGTAAAGCACAGAGTTTACTTGCGGACATAAGATACAAGCAAAAAGAGTACACATGGGAAAATATTAGCTGCTTTAAACATGACTATGAATAAAGAAAGAACTCTTAAAAATATATGTATTCTCCACAGGTCCAATAAGCCCAAGTAGCAAAGAGAAATAAAAAAAAAAAGCATGTAAACAAACAGCTTGGGCCTTAAGAGGTTGTTAAAGCACATTTTACACTGTTTCTCCTCTAAGGCCTCGTCCACACTGCGGGTCAATTCCAATGTTTTGCCCCTATGCGACTTGGGTTGTATTTTTTTATGTCAATGTGAACCAGTTAACACACTTTTTGTATCTTTTTATGCATTGAAATCAGAAAGGGTATTTAAAAATCCATCCATCCATTTTCTACCGCTTGTCCCTTTTGGGGATGGTTTTAAAAAAAAAAAGTTTAACCTCCCGGTGTGGTTGATTTTTTTATTTTATCGTTTATCGCTTTCCGCCGGGGTTTTGTTTAGTTTATATTTGCCGAGTCAAATTTCTGTCCTCGTTTATTGCGTTTTTATTGGTCTGAAATTTTGATTCGCCGAAAGGTTTATCAATCACAAATACTGCCTTAGTTTGCACTCAGACAACTTTACCCTGAGGGGCTGTCAAAATAAATACTTAATGGTAAACACTGAGGTCAGTGTTTCCCACACAATCATTTATTTGTGGCGGCCCGCCACGAAAGAATTACGTCCGCCACAAATACAAATACAAAAAAAAAAAAAAAAAAGTTTTTGTCCTGTCCAGCTTCTCAGGCAAATCATATAGTTGATGTAGATGCCCATATAGGCTGTTCAGATTTACTTTACAAAAGAGAAGTGTAGGATACTTCTCTTGTTGCCTTATTTGTATTTGACCACTACTGTTTTCTGTTTATTTGTTACTGACTGTGGCAGGACACCTCTGCCTCTGTTTCACTTTATGTTGCTGGTAAATAATATGGTTGTAGTAGTAGGCTAAAGTTAAATTATTTAGTATGCACTAATTAAAGGGGCAGAGCTTTAAGAGACATTTTAGCTTTTATATTTTATAAGATAGATTTTTTGTAAGAACCACAATTAATAAATATATTTCAGTGAATAACTTATTGTTCAGTATGGGCAGCACGGTGGTACAGGGGTTAGTGCATGTGCCTCACAATACGAAGGTCGTGAGTTCAATCCCGGGCTCGGGATCTTTCTGTGTGGAGTTTGCATGTTCTCCCCGTGACTGCGTGGGTTCCCTCCGGGTACTCCGGCTTCCTCCCACCTCCAAAAACATGCACCTGGGGATAGGTTGATTGGCAACACTAAATTGGCCCTAGTGTGTGAATGTGAGTGTGAATGTTGTCTGTCTGTCTGTGTTGGCCCTGCGATGAGGTGGCGACTTGTCCAGGGTGTACCCCGCCTTCCGCCCGAATGCAGCTGAGATAGGCTCCAGCACCCCCCGCGACCCCAAAAAGGGACAAGCAGTAGAAAATGGATGGATGGAACTTATTGTTCAAATCTGTATATAAATATGTACATAAAGTGTTGTAATTATATTGTAAAATGGATGGATGGACGTTTAAAACAAAACTGTTATTATTAATTAGTAAGTATAAATTTTTTTAGCCTTTTTAGAGAAAATCATATCATTGTAGTAAATTATGCAAATTACTCGATGATGTCATGGTGACCACGCCCATAGCCACGCCCCCACCTCCACAGGTATCTTGGCAGTTAATGGGAAACACTGGAGGTGAGTGTAAAGTCAACCTTTTTAACTTCATCCTGTGCCATGGCTCCAGTAAATGAGTTGTCTTAGTCTTTGTGAGTCCATGGGAACTTCACTTTTATCTTCCGCTGTTTCGACATCGTTCGAGGATGGAGACAGGCTAGCTGTTAGCTTCTAGCTAACCAGCACCTGACCAGACTCCACCCCAAAAACATACAGGTCAACAAACGGGGCGAATATGTGCCTCTTAAAGTGTTAATGTGCGAGGACTGTTGAAAAGGAGTCTCTTGGAGAAGGGGCTGACAAGTTAGCATCGCTGACAGTGACGTCATCACCGTCATTGTTTACTGACGCAGAGATGCTGACTGTGCGTTATGATAAACGCGTATGCGTCACCAGGCTCTGCTTTTTATCAATGGACTTATCAGATTGAAATTTTTATTATCTATAGCAGGGGTGTCAAGTTTGGCCCGGAGGCCATTTTCAGCCTGCAGCTAATGTTTTAAAGTCCCACGGCACATTCTAAAAATACTACTAAAATAAAAAAAAACATAACAAAAGTGGAATAAAAAAGCTTACAGGTGAAATGTAATTTAGCAAAAGTTGCAATGTTGACTAATAAAACAAAGCTGTTAATTTTCTTTAAAACTGTCATTTCTCAAAACATAATATGGAATCAAAATTTTTTTTTTTATGAATGGTTAACCTATCTAAGGCTCTGATTACTTCACATCAAATATTCCACTTTGAAAAATATTTTTTTGTGGAACATTTTGCATATTTTGTGTGTTTGCCATAAAAAAACATAGTTTTCTTTGACAAAAAGGGCAGAAAACAAACAAACAAAAAAACAACATAACAAAACAAAACATTTAGAATTGACGAATAGATCTGGAGTTGATGTAGACTCTATATTGGAGATTTAAGCGTTTAATAAATAATGTACGTATGCCCTGGCACATGATTATCATCATCTCATCACCAAAGCAAAAAACGTTTTACACTTTTATACTGAAATAAATACACCTACAACTTGTTAAATAAAAATATAGAAAAAACTACCGGCAGCGGTAAAGTTTCGATCCATGAAGGAAAGAAGAAAGTGAATGAATGTTTATAACTGAATACATTTACATATGCATACATTTTTTTGTATTTTTTTTTTTAATTATTTTTTTCAATGTATTAAGTAACATTTATGACAACCTTTTTCCAAAACACAATATATAATGTGATATATAACAGGATAATGCATACATTTATCATTTGTTTTCAAAACGGTTACAAAAAAGTGGGACCCCAAAAAGTTATTGTGGGACCCCATTTTTATGACTTGATGGGGTCATTGGGACCCCATTCTGAAAATTCCTAGTGCCAACACTGTGAACAGTACAATTCCAAATGTTTCATATCCGACCTAGGCCTCTTCTGTGTGTGGATAGACATCAGATATGTGTGCGATACGACCGCAGTGTGAACGCTCCCGCACTCCCAGAACGTCATCAGAAAGCAATAAGTGTCATAATTATTCGTCAAAGTAGACTGTTGACACATGAGCAGAAAACAGGTGAAAATAAAATATTTTAGAAACTAATTTCAATGCTCAACCACTCCTGTCTCAGACTGCTCAACCACACGTTCTTAAGAGCAGACACCAAAGTAAAATTAGACTTTGACAAACTTTAATGATCCACAGGGTAAATTGTTCCACACAGTAGCTCAGTGACAAAGGATGGAAAGGATAAGGATGGAAAGGATAATGGATGTACACAAGGGCACAAAAAGAGGGTGAAAACAAAAGTTATAAAGTAGACTAAAATGTACCATAGTAGCAATATAAATATAACATGTATGTAATATTACATATGTACTAATGTAACATATTTACATAATGTAAACATTATGTAAAATACATGTCTTACAAACTGCAAGATCCAGAATACTTGCCCTCTTCCTTCATAATCTTCTACGTGCAATACATCCATCCATCCATTTTCTACCGCTTGTCCCTTTTTTGGGTTGGCGGGGGGGTGCTGTAGCCTATCTCAGCTGCACCCTCATCGCAGTACATAAATTCATAAAATGTTGACTTTGATTGCACAAAATCCTTGAAATTGCCACAAATGGGCCAGGACTGAGATTGACTAAAACTGGAGCCATGTTTACGTCCTTAAACACTGCAATGCATGCAACGTCACGTCTGCATGCGGGTCAGATTGTGTTCCCATTAGCCATTGCTATTTTTTTGTTTTGTCAGCGATTACGTAAAAAGCAAATTTGGCAGTGTTGACGTATCCTTGATGTTTTCTTACCTCAGTTTTCCCTGTTTGGGTGTGAGATTTGAGACAATGACGGGGAGTAAACAAGAATTGTTTTGTTGGGGTTAGTTAGCATTTGTACTGGGTTATAGGCGGTTTGCTTAACAAAGGAATTGCAGAAGTGTAGAATGGAGGATGCAAGTTTTTTTGAGATGCCTTCTTATCTGTAGAAGCATTCTGCCGTGTTTTCGTCCAGTCAGCAAAACTAACAGAAAGATAGTGAGGTCAGATCCAGATTAAAGTTACCAGATTAGGTCCTTGCGGCCACTTAGTTGCTTATTTTGGTAGCTCAGAAGGGTTTCACGTCCTGTTCTCACCAGCCTCCTTTTTACATTAACTGTAAAATAAGATTATTTTTCTATCTAAATGAAATTGAACACCTGGGCCCTCGGGTATTAAAGGCCTACTGAAACCAACTACTACCGACCACGTAGTCTGATAGTTTATATATCAATGATGAAATATTAACATTGCAACACATGCCAATACGGCCGGGTTAGATTAGTAAAGTGCAATTTTAAATTTCCCGCGAAATATCCTGCTAAAACGTCTCGGTATGATGACGTTTGCGCGTGACGTCACGGATTGTAGCAGACATTTTTGGACACCATTGTGGCCAGCTATTAAGTCATCTGTTTTCATCGCAAAATTCCACAGTATTCTGGACAGCTGTGTTGGTGAATCTTTTGCAATTTGTTTAATGAACAATGAAGACAGCAAAGAAGAAAGCTGTAGGTGGGAAGCGGTGTATTAGCGGCAGGCTGCAGCAACACAAACACGTAGCCGGTGTTTCATTGTTTACATTCCCGAAATATGACAGTCAAGCTTTACCATTGGCCTGTGGAGAACTGGGACAATAGAGACTCTTACCAGGAGGACTTTGAGTTGGTTACGCGGTACCGTGAGTACGCAGCTGCGGCTTCCAAACATTTGATCGCTTGCCCGTACGTGCGTGCCGCTATGTGCATGTCACGTACGTAACTTTGGGGAAATATATGTGCTGTATGAACTTTGCGGAGGTGAACGGTACTTTGGGCTGTGGGATTGAGTGTGTTGTGCGGGTGTTTGATTTGTATTGGCGGGTTATATGGACGGGAGGGGGGAGGTGTTTGTTATGCGGGATTAATTTGTGGCATATTAAATATAAGCCTGGTTGTGTTGTGGCTAATAGAGTATATATATGTCTTGTGTTTATTTACTGTTTTAGTCATTCCCAGCTGAATATCAGGTCCCACCCGCCTCTCACAGCATCTTCCCTATCTGAATCGCTTCCACTGCCCTCTAATCCTTCACTCACACTTTCCTCATCCACGAATCTTTCATCCTCGCTCAAATTAATGGGGTAATCGTCGCTTTCTCGGTCCGAATCGCTCTAGCTGCATTGTAAACAATAGGAAAATGTGAGGAGCTGTTTGTCTTAGTCATACTCATCCGAGTAGGCTTCATCAGTTTGTGCTCATAGACTTAGATTGGTCAGATCTAGTCTAGCGGCTGGTTGGCAAAACCCCAAATAGTTATACTCCAAAGCCAGGAGGGTGTGCCTGGGCTCAATGCTAACCCAGGCGAAATTACACTTCAATGACTGTCGTTGGCTTTGACAGTGGGATTGCATCGTTGTTTTTCTCTACGATAGGGCGAAACCATCTTTGCCTAGACACACCCTCCTGCTTTTGGAGTATAAATATTTGGGGTTTTGGCAACCAGCCGCTAGACTAGATCTGACCGATCTAAGTCTATGAGCACAAACTGATGAATCCTCGTCGGATGAGAGGCGAAGCGTCTTCTAACCAAACCAAACAGTCCGATTGCGATCCATTGAATGCCCTGAGATGACAATGACCTGGATGAATGAGAATATTCATAGACATATACAAATTATATTTACATTTAGGGAAATCAGAGTCACCCACTGTTTTACGTATCATACCGATGGATGGCCGACCGCCAGGGGTACGCAGTCCACTGCCCTCAAACTCCTAACCAGTTTCAGCGACTATCTTTTCAAACGCTCGTCTGTTTTGGCGATGTACGTCCATCTTCTTCCTCAACTTCTTCCTGATGTAACCATTTATTTTTATTTTAGGCTCGGGTTTTCACCAATTTCAACCTGCTAGTGATTACTCAACCACCAGAAACAAGCACCTCCTACTGATTTGTGATTGGCCAAAACATGCAACGCTTAAGCACATGGCTACTTTCAACGTGATTTGCATATTTATAAGGGGGCGTGGTTTGGGTATGCCAAGCCACACAGACATCTGAAAAAAATAAAATTTAGAAAAATAAATGTGCTTGGCTTTGTGTGTGCGCACACTTTAATACATTTGAAGCTTTACTTGCGTACTACTTTTTCCGGATTTGAACCTATGTCTGTTTTTAGTAGGAAAACCGCACAACTTTTGTTACATGAGGCCCCAGCTCCCCAATAAACTTGTGTCCTGTCTTCTCCAGGTCCTTCCCAGAATCCCGTTGGTGTTCAGCAACTCCCGGGGGTCAACTACAGCATGACGCACCAACCCGCATACAATCCCATGCAAGCCAAGGCTCCAGCCCCCCATGCCCCTGGACTTTACCCCTCTGGGCCGTACCAGCAAGTCCCCCCAGTCAGCTCCTACCAGCCCGGCCCGCCTACCACTTCTTACCACGCTCCCCTCGGACAGCCCCAGCTGACCCGACCTCCGCTTGGGGGCCCCATGTCCCATACTCCTCCTCAGTCTGCCAGCCCCAGTCCCGGGCCCCGGCTGCCCCCTGTACATGGCACACTTCCGCCTCCTGCTGTGTCTTACGGTGGATACTACTCCAACCTCCAGCAGCCCCCCATGGCCTCACAGTGGCAGGACAACGCGGCTCCTCCGCCCACGGGGCCTCCGGTCTCCTCGAACGTGCCACCGCGGGGCATGGCGCCCAATCACATGAGCCCACCTGGACCTTACAGCTCTGCACTGTCACCCTCTGGGTCCCTTAGCCACATGCAGCCCCCGCACACAGGGGCGCCCCCCACCTCTCTGCAGGGATACAGCCAGCCAGGTAAGCACACAGCGACCACCCACTTCCTGGCACCGAATTTTACTTCTCGTCAGGATAGCAATGTGGCAGCCATGACAAACACATCCCCCCTGGCCAAATCAATAAAAAAAAAAGATGAGTCATTCTGTCGGATCAAATCAGAACCTTGACCTTTTGTCGAAATCAGAAATACTTTAATACCTTTTGGGTAAATTAGCGAATTACATGGAGAGTTGTCATCCCAAACTTTGAAGTTTCACCAGTTAAAATAGTTTAAATACCTAGGACTTGAATGATGTGTTTTATATGAAAGACCTCAGTAGGACACAGAGTATCTGCAGTGTTAATACGTTGGAGGAGGACCTTGCCCTCCACTCACTCCTTCAACATGTTGGCACAGCCTTACTCACACACACACACACACACACACACGCTCACTCCCAGTCCACTCAAAGTTCAAGTTGAATTTTTATGCTACAAAGTGACGCAAAGTCTGGTGCATGTAATACTGCGATGTACAGTAGTGGTACGTCGGGGTACGAATATCTAATCTGTGACATAGCTCGTACCTAGAAAAACTTGCCAGCGTCGCCCATTAAAATGAATAGAAATCAATTTCATTGGAGCCCCAAAAGCACCATTTTACTATGTAAAAACTGTTAAAAAGTAAAACAAGCTTTCACATAATACATATTCTATAAAAACAATACAATAGAGTGTAGTACAAACAAATACAGTAGTTTTATGAAATAATGTATTAATAAGTGTGTAACGGTACACAAAAATTTCGGTTCGGTACGTACCTCGGTTTAGAGGTCACTGTTTGGTTCATTTTCGGTACAGTAAGAAAACGACAAAATATAAATTTTTTGGTTATTTATTTACCAAATTTGTAAACAATGGCTTTATCCTTTTAACATTGGGAACACTATAATAATTCTGCCCACGTTAATCAACATTAAACTGCCTCAAGTTGTTGCTCAGATTAAATAAAATGACAAAACTTTTCTTCTACATATAAAAAGTGCAACATTAAACCGTTTCAAGTCAATTTATCATGCTTAATTTATTACAGCATTTGGGAAGCCTGTAGTTGATTTGTATTATGTAAATGTTATATTTTTATCAACATGTGATTGCAGGAACCCTGCCATTCAAAACAAGGCTGCTCCATTACTAATGATTAATGTAACTATAGCTGAAAAAATAGTATAATAGCAATAGGAGAGACTATTAATCCCTGAACACAATGGAGTTCATGTAGGCTTAATGATGCAGTTACATTATTATATCAACTATCAGAGACAGAAACTCTTCATTTAACATAATGTCCTTTTTTGCTGCTTCAACACAGCTCAATCAACACAGAAAAAGGTAAAGTGAAATAACAGACAGACGGGGCTTTGCTGTCCGTAACACACACACCGCAAAATGAGCTAACGTTACGCTAAACGCTAATTAGCCTTCACCTCAAGCCAGGACTGCGAGTGAGCTGAGCTGCCGTTTACGTTTATATCACTGCTGATTGGCTGTTACCGCTCTGAATATGCACTGCTGATTGGCTGTTACAGCTCTGTTTGTAACCAATCAGATGGTTGTGTGGGTGAGACAATGCTGGGTGCTGTGTAAGAGTACTGACAGAGACAGGCAGAACGAAGCGGAGCAGCTTGTTAAGACTTAGCTTAGGCAGCTACTTAATATGTTCGTGTGGAAACTCGTTCGGTACACCTCCGAACCGAACCGAAAACCCCGTACCGAAACGGTTCAATACAAATACACGTACCGTTACACCCCTAATTAATAATGTAAACCTTGCTAGAGTTTTTTATCATCTTTAAAATCCTAAAAAAAAAAAAAAGACGTGTGTTCTTGCCTCTCATAATAATTGTGAATGATAGGCCTTTAAATCGTTATTACCACGGTACTTTATTACTACCGGTGTACCGTACAACGCTATTGAGAAGACAAAGTTATGTCTATAAGCTATGATCTAATGATAGCTAGTAAGACTGGATGTTCTGGTTGCATTTTACAGTGTTCATTGTGACAAAATCTGCAATCTGAATTTTTGCTCGTAACCTAAAGAAAAATAATATTGTATCCCGAGGTACCACTGTACATATTCATACAAACGCACAATTTACAGAAATACCACTCTGGTTCATTTAGGTAGCGCTCCTCCGCCGATGAACCCAGTGGCCTCACAGCAGTATCACCCAAGCAGAGGGCCTTATGGGGCCCCGCCCACAGGCCCACCACCCACCATGAAGCCCACAGCACCTCCAACCGGACCCCCGATGGCCAATGCCACACCTCCGCCCCCAAAGGCCGATGGTAAGTTTCTTGTTTGGTCCTCCAATCTGTAACTCTGTTGTCAACATCCAGGATGTTCCAATAGTAACATTGTGTTGTTGTCCCTCACATGCCAGCTCAGTGCGGGGGTGCTGCCTGCAGCTCTCGGCCCCCCACTGAGCCCGATTGCCAGGAGGATATTGAATGTCCAGGTGTGGCTAAATAAGTAGCTAGCTATGTTAGACGACGTGTGTCCTTTCACTCTTAGCACATGCTCTTTATAGCCTTTCCTTTCTTCTCTTAGTTTGGGAAAGAAAATGTGACTTTCAGCTGATCCAACATCAGTGGCTTTAGGGGGAAATGTTGTAGACAGAAGAGCAATGATTGGACCTACTGCTTGCTTTCTGCACCGTCACAATTGATCTTCCAACTGGAACAAGATGCCTCACTATTCATTTAATTTGAATAAATGCGTTATATTTTTCACATTCCAATCAGATGGTGCCTAATACTGACGGTGAACTCTTCCACAATTAAATATATTTTAAATGGCAATAAGGCTGAAGTCAAGTGAAACTTCATTATTATACAAGTGTGTCAACACGCTCAAGGGGTGACTTGCTTACATAGCCTGTTGACAAACACAACATGTGCTCACATTGTTCATTTAAAAGGAGTTTGCCTTGCGTTCTCCATGTTTACGTTTGACATTGCCTCCACATATAGCATGCAACACAACACGACTCGTTGATACATGTGTTACATCATCTCCATTTCTAGGAGATGTGTCCTATATATGTCCCATCCGTGTGAAAAGTCTTTGCTTTTAAAAAATAACAGGAATTCCGGGCGGAAGTGTGCCCCCTCCATCGAATGGTCCCAATCATGTGGACTACAAACCTGGTGGGTGTTTGTTGTTAGTAGTAGGAAATATTTTTTGGAGTTAATATCTTTGCCTTCTCACTCACTGATGTTGCCTTCTTTTTTTTGTCGTTGTTCACAGCCGCACCGCTCCAGCCTGGCCCGCCCCAGCCTGGCCCGCCCCAGCCTGGAGCTCCTCAGCCTGGCCCGCCCGGTCGCCACCTGGGCCACTACCCCTCGCCCCCCCCGGGGTACCTGCACCCTTCGGCTCCTCACGGCGCCCCTCCGAGCATGCACCCAGGAATTGCGAGCGCCACTCAGCCTTATACTACAACACCTCAATCGTACCAGCAGGTAAAGAGCCCTGTCCCCAGCGCTTATTTTCATGTCGATGTGTTTGTGGAACAACATGCTCTGCCACTTGTCATTCATTTGCTTTGCACTTACTGTACGCTTAAGGAAATGTTGTGGAAGGTAAATATTAAAAAGCAAATTTTTTTTTATTGGCTTGCTTAGTCCCCTAATTTTAATAATTCTCACATTTTTACTTCCGATGATTTTTCCTCCACCTGGACGTTAGTGAATGGCTTGTTTGTTTGCCTCCCAGCCACCTCCCGGGCGTGGCCCAGCTCAGCTGAGCTCATCCCTGGCCGCCATGAGCCTCCAGTCCAGCACCCCCGAGACTTTACGTGTGGTCAACCTCCTCCAAGAGCGGAACCTGCTGCCCCCGGGGCCAGTCAGCGCCCCGACACCCTGCCTCCCCCTAGACCTGCAAAAGCTAAATTCCAACCCGGAGTAAGGAGACAGGCACTTCCTGTGTGCCAGCAGCATTATATACACTCACAGGACTCATCGTTCTTCTGTGCTTCCAGGGTTTTTCGCTGCACGTTGACAAGCATCCCTCAGACCCAATCTCTGCTCAATAAAGCCAAGATGCCACTGGGACTGCTGCTGCAACCCTTCAAAGACCTCTCGGTAGCCAAGTCACGCTGCAGCCTTCACACTTTGGGACCAGAATTTATAAGATTCAGAATTTGCTTAACGATTCAGTTCTTCGTCGATTTTTGTTTGGATAAAAGGATAGCAAACAAGTTGATTAGCATCAACTTTAGTTTAGTTTGGTAAAAAAAAACATACCAAATTTTTCGGATTATAAGTCGCTCCGGAGTATAAGTTGCACCGGCCGAAAATGCATAATAAAGAAGGAAAAAAACATATAAGTCGCACTAGAGTATAAGTCGCATTTTTTGGGGAAATTTATTTGATAAAACCCAACACCAAGAATAGACATTTGAAAGGCAATTTAAAATAAATAAAGAATAGTGAACAACAGGCTGAATAAGTGTACGTTATATGAGGCATAAATAACCAACTGAGAACGTGCCTGGTATGTTAACGTAACATATTATGGTAAGAGTCATTCAAATAACTATAACAAATAGAACATGCTATACGTTTACCAAAAAATCTGACATATTTCACTACTTCTAGCTTGTAACCTGCAGTATATAATTTCCTTTTCGGTGCCATTTTTGTTCAGCCCTTCTCAGAAATGAACCGAACCGTAACCTCTAAACCGAGGTACGTACCGAACCGAAATTTTTGTGTACCGTTACACCCCTAACGCACACAGATTGAGATACACGTTTGCCAATAATTTTTGCTACAGTAATACTTCCATAAACAAGCGGTATAAAATTGATGGATGGAAAAATAGAATAAATATTCTACTTGTGGTAATAAACAAAATACAACCTAATTATTTTGTGACAAATGACAATCACACAAACCTGTTCAGTAACATGTTTAACATTTTTCAAATAGAAATTAAAACGTATTCTTTAAAAAAAAATTACATACAGTATATATATGCTAAATAAACTGTCAGTCAAAGGCAAATACAAGCAAGTCAAGTAGAACTGTACACTGCAATTTTTCGACCACCAACTCTAAAAAAAGTTAACTATTACTTAGCAGAACATTTTTGGAAGCATATGCGATATCTGTGACTAATCGGTGTCTCCAGCTATGGACAACACTTCTTAGGAAGGTGGGGCTCTCGTCATGTAATTCATGAGAAACATTAATTTCATGTTTAAAGTTAATAACCGCATGTTTCAACATGATTGGCAGTGTTATTAATTATTAGCTGCAGTATTAACAGCAGACGACTCGCTGCTGCTGGTGATTCACCTCCGTTGCGAAGGGGTTGGGAAAAGGCGCCATTCATTCAACGTTATCAAATGCTGTGTTTGCAAGCACTTTCTGAATTTAATGGAATATCCACTTTGCAAGTTGCCTCGTGGTCTTGCTTTCTAGTGAATAATTCTAACGTCTGTACTGCTGATCGGCGCCGTGCGCGGTAACGTCATGCGTGCCCACCGGCGTCAATAAGAGAATCTTTAACTCGACCGGAGTAGCAGTTTATGCGCGACGCGACGAATGAATAGTGAAGCCTAACCGCTAAGAATGTTGCCGAAATGCCATGTGGCTAAGTATGCCCCATGGTCTAACAGAGGCAGCAACAAGAATGTCCTTATTGTTAAAGTGCCAATGATTGTCACACACACTAGGTGTGGTGAAATTTGTCCTCTGCATTTGACCCATCCCCCCCCCCCCCCCCCCCCCCCCCCCCCCCCCCCCCCGTGAGGTGAGGGGAGCAGTGGGCAGCAGCGGTTTATTGAAAATGTCAAAGCTGCAAATGCAGTGTGTCCGTCTCACAAACTCACACTCGGCAATTCTATTCTGTTCTTGCAGCAACTTCCTGTGGTGACGCCCAGCACCATCGTCAGGTGTCGCTCCTGCCGGACTTACATCAACCCCTTCGTGTCCTTCCTGGACCAGAGGAGGTGGAAATGCAACCTGTGCTTTCGGGTCAATGATGGTAAGAACTCATGACACAAATGTTAAGAATTAGAAACTCGTTGCTTAGGGTGTCCCGATACAACCTTTTAACTTTTAGTAATGACATAGCAGCCATGAATAGATAGAATAGAGCCATGCTGCTCGTCTGCTAACACAGACCCGCAGACGTGAGCACATCACCCCTATATTAGCGTCCCTTCACTGGCTCCCTGTGCTTTACCGAATAAATTTTAAACTCCTTTTATTTGTTTTTAAATGTCTAAACAACCTCGCGCCAACATATCTCTCTGACCTCCTTCAGCCTTACTGCCCCACCCGATCCCTAAGTTCAGCCGATCAGCTGCTACTGACGGTCCCAAACACAAGGCTGAAGCTTAGAGGTGACAGAGCTTTCGCCGCTGCTGCTCCCAAGCTCTGGAACGACCTACCTCTTAGTGTTAGACAAGCCTCCTCTCTTCCTGTTTTTAAATCTCTCTTAAAAACATACTTTTATTCCATGGCTTTTAACACTGAGTGATATCCATCCTGCAATGGCGCCCCATAATACACCTGCTGTGAACCTGTTTTTATGTTTTATTTATTTTTTATCGTGTTCTGTTTGTGTTGTGTTTGCTCGGTTCTCGTATTATCTTTTAACCTGCCCATTGTACAGCACTTTGGCTACCCCTGTGGTAAATTTTAAATGTGCTTTATAAATAAAGTTGATTTGATTTGATGAATATTGTCCTACACAATATTGGCACTAATCATAAATACTTTATTTTGTAATGATCGAAAAAGGTTTAATCAAGTGACTTTACTCACTTGAGAAATTAGTCAGAACAATGGTTGGTTTGATTAATTGATTGATTGAGACTTTTATTAGTAGATTGCACTGTACAGTACATATGCCGTACAATTGACCACTAAATGGTAACACCCGAATAAGTTTTTCAACTTGTTTAAGTCGGGGTCCACGTTAATCAATTCATGGTATAAATATATACTATCAGCATAATACAGTCATCACACAAGTTAATCATCTTTAGAGTATATACATTGAATTATTTACATTATTTACAATCCGGGGGGTTAGGTTTGGTTGATATCAGCACTTCAGTCATCAACAATTTTATTATCTGAGAAATGGACATTGAAACGGTGTAGGTCTGACTTCGTAGGATATGTACAGCGATATGAAAAATAATTGACCTGCTCAGTGGCCTAGTGGTTAGAGTGTCCGCCCTGAGATCAGTAGGTCGTGAGTTCAAACCTTGGCGGAGTCATACCAAAGACTATAAAAATGGGGCCCTTTGCCTCCCTGTTTGGCACTCAGGATCACGGGTTGGAATTGGGGGTTAAAACACCAAAATGATTCCCGAGCGCGGCCACTGCTGCTGCTCACTGCTCCCCTCACCTCCAAGGGGATGGGTCAAATGCAGAGGTTAATTTCACTACACCTAGTGTGTGTGTGACAATCATTGGTACTTAAATTAAACTTAAATAACTCAGGGTTTCCCCTTAATGTAATTGAGTGTGGTGCGCCGCCATGGCATTTTCATTACCGCCACACATTGAAAATGAGGTTGTTGTTTTTTGTTGAAAACAAAATTAAAGTAATATACTATATACCAAAATATTTTAGTGCTGGTACCAAAATATTGGTATCGGGACAACACTAGATACTTGTTTATATTGACTGGGGATGTAACAATAAACGGTAATAATTATTACCACGCTACATTTCTCGACGGTTATTATTAGTGTTTAAAGGCCTACTGAAATGCGATTTTCTTATTTAAACGGGGATAGTAGGTCCATTCTATGTGTCATACTTGATCATTTCGCGATATTGCCATATTTTTGCTGAAAGGATTTAGTAGAGAACATCGACGATAAAGTTCGCAACTTTTGGTCGCTGATAAAAAAGCCTTGCCTGTACCGGAAGTAGCAGACGATATGCACGGGATGTCACCGGTTGTGGAGCTCCTCACATCTGCACATTGTTTACAATCATGGCCACCATCAGCGAGAGCGATTCGGACCGAGAAAGCGACGATTTCCGCATTAATTTGAGCGAGGATGAAAGATTTGTGGATGAGGAAAGTGAGAGTGAAGGACTAGAGGGCAGTGGAAGCGATTCAGATAGGGAAGATGCTGTGAGAGGCGGGTGGGACCTGATATTCAGCTGGGAATGACTAAAACAGTAAATAAACACAAGACATATATATACTCTATTAGCCACAACACAACCAGGCTTATATTTAATATGCCACAAATTAATCCCGCATAACAAACACCTCCCCCCTCCCGTCCATATAACCCGCCAATACAAATCAAACACCCGCACAACACACTCAATCCCACAGCCCAAAGTACCGTTCACTTCCCCAAAGTTCATACAGCACATATATTTCCCCAAAGTTACGTACGTGACATACACATAGTGGCACGCACGTACGGGCAAGCGATCAAATGTTTGGAAGCCCCAGCTGCGTACGTACTCACGGTACCGCATCTGCGTATCCAACTCAAAGTCCTCCTGGTAAGAGTCTTTGTTGTCCCAGTTCTCCACAGGCCAATGGTAAAGCTTGACTGTCATCTTTCGGGAATGTAAACAATGAAACATCGGCTACGTGTTTGTGTTGCTGCAGCCGGCCGAAATACACCGCTTCCCACCTACAGCTTTCTTCTTTGCTATCTCCATTGTTCATTAAACAAATTGCAAAAGATTCACCAACACAGATGTCCAGAATACTGTGGAATTTTGCGATGAAAACGGACGACTAAATAGCTGGCCACAATGGTGTCCAAAAATGTCCTCTACAATCCGTGACGTCACGCGCAGGCGTCATCATACCGAGACATTTTCAGCAGGATATTACGCGCGAAATTTAAAATTGCACTTTACTAATCATACCCGGCCGTATTGGCATGTGTTGCAATGTTAAGATTTCATCATTGATATATAAACTATCAGACTGCATGGTCGGTAGTAATGGGTTTCAGTAGGCCTTTAAAATGAAAATTGTGTAAAAAAAACAAAAAAAAGTGATTGATAACTGCATTTTGATACTTGCTACATGCCACATGTGTGTCTTTATCTGTGTCCTTGTGTGCAGTTCCAGAGGAGTTCATGTATAATCCAGTCAGTCGATCCTACGGAGAACCACACAAACGACCGGAAGTGCAGAATTCCACCATCGAGTTTATCGCTCCATCAGAATACATGGTAGGTGTCATTTGGTGACTGAAAGTTGTGTTTTACCGACCCTATTCATTGACACGTGCATGTCTCTATTCCAGCTGAGGCCGCCACAGCCGGCTGCGTACCTCTTTGTCCTGGATGTGTCCCATAATGCAGTGGAGACGGGCTACCTGAAGATATTCTGTCAGTCAGTGCTGGACAATATCAACACGTATGTGCAGATGTGCGCTTGTTCTGTTTCACCCGCCGTTCCAAGTTTCATCCTGTTACTGTTTCATCTGTGTGTGTGCTTGACCGAAGGCTCCCCGGGGACTCACGGACAAAAATCGGCTTCATCACCTTCGATAGCACCATCCACTTTTACAATCTTCAAGAAGGACTGTCCCAGCCTCAGATGCTCATCGTCTCAGACATTGAAGGTAAGACGGTGAAACACGACACGGGTGCCTGTCGGTTATAATAACCACATATATTGTATTTTTGTTTTCTACAGATATCTTCTTACCAACACCGGACAGCCTTTTAGTAAACCTCAACGAGAGCAAAGAGGTGAGAAAGCTTGTTAGTCATGCTTAGGGAAGTACTCAAACTACATGTTGTGCCTGAAGTCAGGAACTTCTGGCTTGTGTACGCACACTTCCCCTCTTTTGGCATGTTTGAAAGAGCTGGGCCAGCGCCTGGCCCCGTTCCATGCACACACCTTCCATGCAAACAATTTAGGTTTCGATTTTGATTATAGCTTTCCATCCATCCATCCATTTTCTACCGCTTGTCCCTTTTGGGGTCGCGGGGGGTGCTGGAGCCTATTTCAGCTGCATTCGGGCAGTAGGCGGGGTACACCCTGGACAAGTTTCCATGATCATAAAAATATTATCATAAAAAAATAACTATTAATGGGCCGCGTAACGTACATGCAAATTCCTGAGATTGCAACGGTGAAACAGAAGAGGAGTGAATGAGAAAAAAAAAGAATGCGTTTACTTGAAATTGTTTTATTTATTTATTTTTTATTTATTTATTTTTTTGTCCTGTCCAGCTTCTCAGGCAAATCATATAGTTCAGGGGTGTCAAACTCGAATACATAGTGGGCCAAAATTTAAAACTGAACAAAGCCGCGGGCCAAGGTTGAACAAATTAACCTTTTAATAGGGACCCAAACAAGTTTTGCATAGAATATTGAACAAGCAAGGCTTATATAACTTTATAGTGACATGCCATATCCAGTTTCAAATAATAATAATAATTAAAAAATATCAATGGCATATCAAATACAATTTAAATAAAAATTGAATGCCTCTTTTCCATTTGCAGCCTTCTGAGGTAAATATCAACATTAACTTTTTCCACAGGCTAATAAATTTGAAAATAAAATAACAATGAATAAACCAACCATTCAGGACTTTAAACTGCTCAGTTTGCAACACACTGATCTAATCTGATGTGCCCAAGCCAGATACTTAACATCTTTTCTGGGATGCTAGTTCATTAATGTCGTGGCTCAGGCTTTGAGCTGAGGCAACCTTCATTATCGAACGAAGGTGTTCATCAGTCATTATATCTCATAGTTCCCCAGTCTTGGGGGCGTGCCTACGAGTTGTCGTCACGTCCGCTTTTCATCCATTCTAACTACGTGCCGGCCCAGTCACAAGATATGTGCGGCTTCTGTACGCACACACACGTGAATGCAACGCACACTTGATCAACAGCGATACAGGTTACACTGAGGGTGACCGTATAAACAACTTTAACACTGTTATAAATATACGCCACACTGTGAACCCACACCAAACAAGAATGACAAACACATTTCGGGAGAACATCCGCACCGTAACACAATATAAACACAACAGAACAAATACCCAGAACCCTCTGCAGCACTAACTCTTCCGGGACGCTACAAAATACCCCCCCCCACACACACACACACACACACCTTGTAGCGCCGCACATATTATGTGACTGGGCCAGCACTCGTTGGACTGGATGAAAAGCGGACGTGACGATTTTCGGCAGGGGCACTGAAATTTGGGAGTCTCCCGGGAGGGTTGGTAAGTATGAGAATTAGCGGTCAATGCGGTGTTACCGCTTTATATAATCGGCAGGCCAGCTCTAGTGTTAATTTGATATCGCCTCAAGGGCCAAGTGAAATTACACGGCGGGCCAAATATGGCCCGCGGGCCAGAGTTTGACACCCATGATATAGTTGATGTAGATGCCCATATCGGCTGTTCAGATTTACTTTACAAAAGAGAAGTGTAGGATACTTCTCTTGTTGCCTTATTTGTATTTGACTTTATTAAATGTATTTATATTATCATTTGGTGCAGCCGGGCCGGACCAGGGAGGGGATAGAAAGAGAAAAAAAGGAAGACAGAGGGGGAAATTGTGGGGACAAGAGGGGGATTAGACAGAGAGACAAAAACAACAGCAAACACAACAACAACAACAATAGAGCAATATCAGCAAATACGATATGTACAAATATGATGGTAAAAGTGAAAGCAAAGAAGTAGTTAGCGAAATAAATAATAATACAGAAATGACAATGAGCATTATTACACTACAAATGGAGCAATACAAATACCAATAGAAATAGCGCTATTGATAATGAACAATACCAATAATTTACCTCTATTATCAACAATACAGTTGTTCAAATGCAACAATACATATCCGTAATGAAAACTAGAGATACAAAAGAATGCAGAAAAATGGAGGGGAAGAAAGAGAAACAACCTATATTAACCTTGTAGATTGTTATAGTAATACTAGGTTAAGCTTTGTCAGTGTGCCATGTGTTACCCAGTTTCCCCTAAGGCAACAACGTTAATATATGTTTGATGAAACGTGAGTGTATGTATGTATATGTACAGAATGTGTGTATGTATGTTTGTACAGTGAATGTATATGTACAATATGTGTATATGTATGTTTGTACAGTGAATGTTAATGTACGGTATGTGTATATGTATGTTTGTGCGGTAATGTATGTGTACAGAATGTGTATATGTATGTTTGTACCGTGAATGTACGTGTGGATGTACGAACTTTGAGTATGTAGGTATGTACTGTATTTGTGTATGTATGTGGGAGCGTAGGTACCTATGTATGTATGAATAACGGTGTGTATGTGAGCATATGTGTATTTGTATGTACAATATATTTGTCTCCCAGTGTGTGTGGGAGCCAGAGTACGGCCACCCAGAGAGCCCAACCCACAAAAAGTTTACTTGAAGTTTGAGATGTCACCATGGTTGCTACTTTTTATTTGACACAGCTCTAGTATGCTTAATCACTAAACTCACCATTAAAAGTAAGGCATATGAATTGGCGTTAACGTAACAGCGGACGGAATCACAGAATTGGCCAATAAAATAGATTTTGCTGTTAAATGCAGAATATCAGGGAAATTGACATAAATGTGAGTGAAATGTTGTCATTGTGAGGAGAAGGAACATTTGTTTGGGAAAATAATTTGTCCGGTACCATTCATTCATCCCCGAAACATGCCCTGAACTAAAAACAAAGTTAGCAAAAACAATTCATACACCCACAACACATCACATATTTGTGTTGTTGTGAACGACATCATCTATGTAAGCTCAAGGTACAAACAGGAGACAGCAGTCGCAACCTGAGAGGCTTTTTATTTATTTTTAAACATTTTTTAAACACCTCAAGTCCTCTTCTTACTCGTCAAGCCCAGAACAGCAGCACATTTCCCTCCCATCACAATAACAACACTGTGTGTGACATCCGGTTTGACTGCGCTAACAAAATAAAGGTTTCAAAAAAGTACCTCACACAAGCATAATGTACTTAAAGCACTTATTGATACATATACAAAATTATGCATTGACTTAAAATATTAGTCAAAATTCTCCAAAGATGTATTGCACCAATAAATGTGAGGATGTTTGCATTTAATTGACAAACATATTGTTCAATTTAATGTATGACACAAAAAGTACACACTCTATGGTGTTAAAATAAACGAAAAGGTAAAAAATTAAAACGGAAAAACTTAATTTTATTGTTTTTTTATATTGTTATTTAATTGTATTATTAGTATTATTATTATTGTATTTGTTGTGGTTTATTCTTTGCTATTATTAATTTATATCTGTTTTTCTTTTGAATTATATTTAAAGTTGGGTTTTTGGTGGTGCAATAAATACTCATGTTTTCAAATTATTGAAAAATTTTATTAATCATGAATTAAGAGATCGATCAAAAATAATCGTGACTATTATTTTTGCCATAATCTTCCAGCCCTAGCCTCAGTGCGTATTGTTGGAAAAATAGCGATAGATCAATAATGGTTTTGATAAAACAATAACAATGGAAATAACACAAGATATTACTGCATACGACAGCAGCTATATTAGGAGCCTTTGCAACCTGTTTTGAAATAGTTCTCTCATCATTTATACACCAAATAATATATAGTGATATATATCGTTATCGCAGGAGGCTGCAATAAATATTGTGATATAGATTTTAGGCCATATCGCCTATCCCTATACAGTAGTATTGCTGTTCAGTATCATGACCACTGATTGGCCTACTATATTGGATTAAAGGAGCGTAAAGGTGACTATGTGGGTGTTACTTAAAGACTAAAGGGCTTTCATCATGTTTAAAACCCTTTTTTAAAAGGTCACAAACATGTTTTTTATGCTGTAGCTTTGAAAATATTTGATTTATGATCATTTTTCTACCACGGTTAGGACCAGAACCAAATAACAGCAATAAAGGAGAAATTACTTTAGACTGGAAATGAAAAGCACACGGTACACTCGTTCACCTTCCACTCCATCCATGTGCGTGATAAAAACATCATTTAATTTAGGGCAAGTCATTGACAGCCGCCAATTTGCACAACATAAATGAACAGAAGGAATCCAATAAGACTTTAAATAATCCACACAGTTGAAGTAATTGGTCAGCAGGCACCCAAGTACTTTCACGGTATTCATGGACTAGTGTGAGTACATAGTTCTGAACCATCATAGAACATTTGCTTAACTTGTCTTCCAGTTGGTGCAGGATCTCCTGAAGAGCTTGCCCACGTTATTTGAGAAGACCATGGAGACCCAGTCGGTGCTGGGCTCGGCCCTGCAGGCCGCCTTCAAGCTGCTGTCCCCCACCGGAGGCCGCATGTCCGTCTTTCAGACCCAGCTTCCCAACCTCGGAGTCGGGGCCCTGCAGTCCAGAGAGGACCCAAACCAAAGAGCATCAGCCAAGGTACATGCTTGCGCGGTGATTAAATCCGGGGTGTCCAAACTACAGCCTGCGGGCCATTTGTGTTCTGCCAGCATCTTTAGTCTGCTCCCTGAGATGTCCACAGTTTGTTTTGAAGTCTGACCCGCAGGATGTGCTGAATAACATTTTTATAACGTTGCTTTTTTATCACTGCAAATATGATGGCACCTTGTGTTGACAATACAATTTGTCGGCGACATATACATACGTCGACATAGTTGTGACGTCATCACTCGTGTTTTTTCCCCGAGGACGCAAAGTGTGGGAATATTTCCTCCTATTTTTGTTAAAAATATGAATACCTTGCTCATTTTGCAAAGCATATCTTGTTTAATGACACTACATCTGTGATACGGGAGCATTAAAAGCGGAGGAGTGTCGGACATTTGGAGAATTTGGTCCCAACTCGGTAAGATTGTTAGTGTCAGACAAAGTTATGTGAAAAATAGATTTGATTATCATTAGAGATGTCCGATAATATCGGCCGTTGAATGCTTTAAAATGTAATATTGGAAATTATCGGTATCGTTTTATTAAATTATCGGTATCGTTTATCGGAAATTATCGGAACTGTTTCTGTTCAATGTGGGCTCCAAGTCAAGGACACCCCTGGATTATTGTTTATTGTTTATTGAATGGATCCCCATTAGCTGACGCCAAGGCGACCGTTAGTCTTCCTGGGGTCCATATAGGAGCATACAAAATAAAAATACAAAGAATAAATACATTACCATACATTATACAAAAGAAAAGTACAACATAAGATAACAAAGATGGTTAAACCTAGTAATTAGATCTTTAGACTTGTTTTATTTAACACATGGTCTTTTCCTTGTGTTTTGTTTTTCCTTTAGGACATCCAGAATTTATCTCCAGCGACAGACTTCTACAAGAAGCTGGCTCTGGACTGCTCCGGCCAGCAGGTCGCGGTTGACCTGTTCCTGCTCAGCTCTCAGTATTGTGACCTGGCTTCTCTTGGTGAGTCCAGGAAGTGATGTGTAGCACGCTAATCGGTGCGAGGGTAGACCATAGGGTGTCATGAAGATGTCGTTTGGGAATGTACTTCTCTCCTTCCTCCAGGCTGCATATCCAGGTACTCTGCAGGCACCGTCTACTATTTCCCATCTTACCACCACCAACACAACCCCGCTCAGGTGCTGCGCTTCCAAAAGGATCTGAAGAGATACCTGACAAGGAAGATCGGCTTTGAGGCCGTCATGAGGATCCGCTGCACCAAAGGTACGCTGGACACTTCTTGTGACAAAAAGGATTAATTAGGAGTGTCCTCATCTGACATTGATATTGGATACCAGCAAAAAAAACGTGTATCAGATTATATCAATTTGCATGAAAATGTGCGATACAAGCAGTCCTGCAACATGTTTACTTGTGTGGGATATCATGTACGATACAAGCAGTCCTGCAGCGTGTTTACTTGTGTGTGTGATATCCTGTACGATACAAGCAGTCCTGCAGTGTGTTTTATTTGTATGACATCATGTGCAATACAAGCAGTCCTGCAGTGTCTTTGTGTGTGTAATGTCATGTGCGATACAAGCAATCCTGCAGCGTGTTGACTTGTGTGTGATATCCTGTGCGATACAAGCAATCTTGCACCGTCTTTACTTGTGTGTGATATCCTGTACGATACAGGCAGTCCTGCAGCGTGTTTAATTGTGTGTGTAATATCATGTGCGATACAAGCAGTCCTGTGGCGTGTTTACCTGTGTGATACCATGTACGATATAAGCGGTCCTGCAGCGTGTTTACTTGTGTGTGATATCCTGTACGATACAAGCAGTCCTGGAGTGTGTTTTATTTTTATGACATGTGCAATACAAGCAGTCCTGCAGTGTGTTTGTGTGTAATGTCATGTGCGATACAAGCAATCCTGCAGCGTGTTTACTTGTGTGTGATATCCTGTGCGATACAAGCAATCCTGCAGCGTGTTTACTTGTGTGTGATATCCTGTGCAATACAAGCAGTCCTGCAGCGTGTTTACTCGTATGACATCATGTGCGATACAAGCAGTCCTGCAGTGTGTTTGATTGTGTGTGTAATATCATGTGCGATACAAGCAGTCCTGCGGCGTTTTTACTTGTGTGATACCATGTACGATATAAGTGGTCCTGCGGCATGTTTACTTGTGTGTGAGGATATGTGCGACACAAGCAGTCCTGCAGTGTGTTTTATTTGTATGACAGCATGTGCAATACAAGCAGTCCTACAGTGTCTTTGTGTGTGTAATGTCATGTGCGATACAAGCAATCCTGCAGCGTGTTTACTTGTGTGTGATATCATGTGCGATACAAGCAGTCTTGCAGCGTGTTTACTTGTGTGTGATATCCTGTGCGATACAAGCAGTCCTGCAGCGTGTTTACTCGTATGACATCATGTGCGATACAAGCAGTCGTGCAGTGTGTTTAGTTGTGTGTGTAATATCATGTGCGATACAAGCAGTCCTGCGGCGTTTTTACTTGTGTGATACCATGTACGATATAAACGGTCCTGCGGCGTGTTTACTTGGGTGTGATATCATGTGCGATACATGCAGTCCTGCAGTGTGTTTACTTGTATGACATGTGCGATACAAGCAGTCCTGCAGTGTGTTTAGTTGTGTGTGTAATATCATGTGCGATACAAGCAGTCCTGCGGCGTGTTTACCTGTGTGATACCATGTACGATATAAGCGGTCCTGCAGCATGTTTACTTGTGTGTGATATCCTGTACGATACAAGCAGTCCTGCAGTGTGTTTTATTTGTATGACATCATGTGCAATACAAACAGTCCTGCAGTGTCTTTGTGTGTGTAATGTCATGTGCGATACAAGCAATCCTGCAGCGTGTTTACTTGTGTGTGATATCCTTTGCGATACAATTAGTCCTGCAGCGTGTTTACTCGTATGACATCATGTGCAATACAAGCAGTCCTACAGTGTGTTTAATTGTGTGTGTAATATGTGCGATACAAGCAGTCCTGCAGTGTGTTTAATTGTGTGTGTAATATGTGCGATACAAGCAGTCCTGCAGTGTGTTTGTGAGTGTAATATGTGCTATACAAGCAGTCCTGCGGCGTTTTTACTTGTGTGTGATGTAATGTACGATATAAGCGGTTCTGCGGCGTGTTAACATGGGTGTGATAACATGTGCGATATAAGCAGACCTGCAGTGTTGTTTATTTGTGCAAAGTTGGACAGCCAGTTAACATCCAAATGTCCTCCAATAAGCGCACATTTCTTTCTATTTTACTAAAGTCATTTACAAAAGGTAAACAGGCTACTAGCAGCTACACAACAGCTAAACACACAATAGCACACAAGCTAGACATATATTTAATAATCATTTAACAATAAAAGAGCACATATGTCAATATAAACAATGCATTTATTTTTAATGTTATTACTTATAGAGTATATTGTGAATAAATTGAGAACAGAAAGTAAACAAAAGTTTTAGCAACTGCTATGTAAAGGAAAAGGGGTAGGATTAAATAAGCTCTGCTTCTTCCTACTCCTTTTCGAACATGTTGAATAGAGGAACTGGAAATTGCGATGCATCATGTTGTATGCATGAATGTTCGAAATAAACAAACTCAACTCTAAAACAAGTATCAAATAATTATAGTTGCATATTACTTACATATACAAAGTCTCCAAGGCGTATTAGAAAGTGTCCAGTAACAAACGTGTCCGCATCATTCACCTTGCTGCGTCGCGAGCGTCACTTCATGAATATTGTGGCCCAAAGAAAAAAATTATCACTCCACTTAAATTAATTTCGTACCTTCTTTGTTCTCAAAGTAATTTCACTTGAGCAAACATTTTTTAACATTCCACACTACAAAATTATTAATGTATGTATGATATCGTATTGGATCAAAATCGGTATAAGCTCCAATATCGCAATGGTAATTGAAGTGAAAAAGGAGCTTTACTGAATGCATCAATGTGTATTGTCTCTCTCTTCAGGTCTGTCCATTCACACTTTCCACGGAAACTTTTTTGTACGCTCCACGGACCTGCTCTCGCTGCCCAACGTGAACCCGGACGCGGGCTTTGCCGTTCAAATGTCCATCGAGGAAAACCTGGACAACATGCAGACGGTGTCTTTCCAGGCGGCACTGCTGTACACCTCCAGCAAAGGTACGACTTCCTGTGCGTCTCTGCTGGCTTTTGCACCAACGTGTGTGTGTGTGTGTACCCGCAGGAGAG
This sequence comes from Entelurus aequoreus, assembly GCF_033978785.1. NCBI lineage: Eukaryota > Metazoa > Chordata > Actinopteri > Syngnathiformes > Syngnathidae > Entelurus > Entelurus aequoreus. The sequence goes on from NC_084744.1 coordinate 52,970,954, forward strand.
AGGAGGATCCGTGTGCACACTTTGTGTCTCCCGGTGGTCCACTCTATGTCCGACATCTTCGCTGGTGCTGACGTTCAAGCCATGTGTGGCCTGCTGGCGTGCATGGGTGAGAGGTTCATTCTCATCTGCCTTCTTGAACAGGTGTTGAGCGCTCATTTCCTCTTTATTTTAGCTGTGGATCGCTCGGTGACGGCCAGCCTGAGCGACGCCAGGGACGCCATGACCAACGCCGTTATCGACTCGCTGACGGCGTACCGCCAGTCGGTGCTGACCATCCAGCAGCCCGGCCTGCTGGCCCCAGCCTGTCTTCGCCTCTTCCCCCTTTACATCACAGCTCTGCTCAAGCAGGTCAGCTCCTCCTACGAGAACTCCCATGTTGAGCAAACTGGAAACTTCATGCCTAGAGATGTCCGATAATGGCTTTTTTGCGGGTATCCGATATTCCGATATTGTCTAACTTTTAATTACTGATTCCGATATCAACCGATACCGATATATACAGTTGTGGAACTATATATATTGTAGCGTCCCGGAAGAGTTAGTGCTGCAAGGGGTTCTGGGTATTTGTTCTGTTGTGTTACGGTGCGGATGTTCTCCCGAATTGTGTTTGTCATTCTTGTTTGGTGTGGGTTCACAGTGTGGCGCATATTTGTAAAAGTGTTAAAGTTGTTTATACGGCCACCCTCAGCCACCTGTATGGCTGTTGATCAAGTATGCCTTGCATTCACTTATGTGTGTTTAAAAGCTGCATATATTATGTGACTGGGCCGGCACGCTGTTTGTATGGAGGAAAAGCGGACGTGACGACAGGTTGTAGAGGACGCTAAAGGCACGCCCCCTATAATGTTGTCCGGGTGGAAATCGGGAGAATGGTTGCCCCGGGAGATTTTCGGGAGGGGCACTGAAATTTGTGAGTCTCCCGGGAAAATTGGGAGGTTGAAACTGATACCGATAATTTCCGATATTACATTTTAAAGCATTTATCGGCTGATAATATTGGCAGGCCGATATTATCGGACATCTCTAGTCATGCCTTTTGTTGCTTCACTCCTTCCAGAAAGCTTTCAGGACGGGGACCAGCACCAGATTGGACGACCGGGTTTTCGCCATGTGTCAGCTCAAGTACCAGCCGCTGGTCTACGCCATGTTGATGATCCACCCCGCTTTGTACCGCGTAGACGACCTGACTGACGAGGTGAGAAAGGCTGTCCCTTTATTGTGTTTCTTGAAGTCCTCACGTGGTTCCTGTGTTCCCAGGGAGCTCTGAACGTCAGCGAGCGCACCGTCCCTCAGCCGAGAGTGCTGCAGCTCTCTGTGGAAAAGCTCAGCTGGGAGGGCGCGTTCCTCATGGATGCAGGAACGGTTCGTGAGCTTCACACTCTTCACAAAGAAATATTTGCATCCGTCTTGTTTTGTTTCAGATATTTAACCCGCTCATTTTTACAAGGGATCAAAAGCTTTATGGAAAAAAGCGCTCAGATTCTTTGTAACGTTTCGTACAAATTATGACAAATTGACATCACAGCGCGTCTTTGCAACAGTTTCAATGGTGCATTCAAGGTGTACACGAATTTTGGACTTAAAGTTAAGTTAAAGTACCAATGATAGACACACACACACTAGGTGTGGTGAAATTTGTCCTCTGCATTTGACCCATCCCCTTGTTCACCCCCTGGGAGGTGAGGGGAGCAGTGGGCAGCAGCGGTGGCCGCGCCCAGGAATCATTTTTGGTGATTTAACCCCCAATTCCAACCCTCGATGCTGAGTGCCAAGCAGGGAGGTAATGGGTCCAAATTTTTATAGTCTTTAGTATGACTTACAACCTACCGATCTCAGGGCGGACACTCTAACCACGAGGCCACTGAGTAGGTGACTTGCGGTCACTCCCGCAGACTGCAGCTAATGGTTCTTTACCTCGATGACGCTAAGGGTGTAACGGTACACAAAAATCTCGGTTTGTTACATACCTCGGTTTAGAGGTCACGGTTCGGTTCATTTTCGGTACAGTAAGAAAACAACAAAATATAAATTTTCTGGTTATTTATTTACCAAATTTGTAAACAATGGCTCTTTCCTTTTAACGTTGAGAACACTATAATAATTCTGCCCAAAAGTAGAAATAGCTCTGTGTGTGATGGATGTGAGCCACCACTAGGCTGATCAGTACAACAGCAGGCAGTCATGAATGCTAAGCATAACAATAACATACATATACACACAGGGTCCATTGCCAGGGTTAATGTGGTCAACATATATCAAATAACAATTAAATAAGATAAGGCTCAGAATTGGTTTCTTAACAAAACCTTTTTTATAAAGTGCAACATTTCTACATATAAAGTGCAACATTAAACTGTTTCAAGTTGTTGCTCAGATTAATTAAAATGACAAAACTTTTCTTCTACATATAAAAAATGCAACATTAAACAGTTTCAAGTCAACTCAGCCTCAGATTAACTTTTCTTTTTTCCGCCCAGCCTTTAACCCTGGTGACTTTCACTCAATCTTCATGTTTTTTGCCAGAAAAATCAGTTTATCCACATTGTCTGCAGAAAGAGCAGACCTGCTTGCAGTTACAATGTCTCCAGCTCTGGAAAATACCCTTTCGCTGGGCACGGAGGTAGCAGGTATGGCGAGGTAGTGCCTGGCTAACTTGGCAGTAAGAGGATATATGGGCTCATTGTTCTTCCACCATAGAAGTGGGTCAAAATGTATAGTTTTTAATGCAATATGGTCTTAAATCTGCTGCTATAAAAACATTTGTTATTGCTTTAGCCCTGTCTGACTCGCCGAGGAGAGGCTGCTTGAATGCGGTGGGGAGCTGTGTTTGCACCACGCTCGTCCTTCTCTTCGTTGAAGCGATGTTCACTTGGGGGTGGTGCCGCTTCAAATGGGTTAGCATGTTTGACGTGTTGCCAGAAGCATACCCTACTGCTGCTGAACAATGTCGGCAAACCGCTTTCGCTTTGTCCAACTCTCGTCCTCCATTGTTGTATCGCATCGCAAAGCCGAAGTGTTCCCAAACGGGAGATCTTAATGAAGCATGAGGGTCTTCCAGCTCTGGCTTTTGCATGTTGTTGTAGCCCGGTCGTTGCTAGCATGCCGTGTGTTGTGCCTCGGTGTGCATTGTTTACACAACGTGCGGTACGCTACTTATGTCCGTCCGTGCGGTGCGCTACTTAATATGTCCGTGGGGAAACTCGTTCGGTGCACATCCGTTCCGAACCGAACCCCCCGTACCGAAACAGTTCAATACAAATACACGTACCGTTACACCCTTAGATGACACCCTTTAAAGGCATACACTCACGTACTATGGTCTCATGAAATAACTGAGAACATGTTTAATATTCTAGTTTCTTCAAAATAGCCACCCATCTCTCACTGGTATACACACTCATGTATACTGTCATCTCTTGAAACATCTCTCACTGGTATACACACTCACGTAATGTGATCTCATGAAACATCTCTCACTGGTATACACACACTCACGTAATGTGATCTCATGAAACATCTCTCACTGATAGACACACTCATGTATGGTGATCTTATTAAACATCTCTGTGGTGTACACACTCATGTACTGTGATCTCATGAAACCTGAAACATCTCTCACTGGTATACGTAGTCACATACTCACGTACCGTGATCCCATGACACTGGTATACACACACGTATACTGTCATCTCATGAAACAAATCTCACTGGTATACACACTCACGTACACTGTGACCTCATGAAACATCTCTCACTGGTATACATACTCACATATACTGTCATCTCAAGAAACATCTCTCACCGGTATACACACACCTACCGTGATCTCATGAAACATCTCTCACAGGTATACACACTTGCATACTGTGACCTCATGAAACGTCCCTCACTGGTATACACACTCCTGTACGGTGATCTCATGAAACATCTCTCACTGGTATACACAATTGGGATGTGATTCTTACAACAACTCATAATTTAATTACACTCACATTCTTACGGTGACCACTGATCTCCATTCAGACGCAGTCCGGCAATATATTATTTGGTATATTGATTAGAACACAACTCGGGCTGCAGCTATCCATTATGTTGGTCATCTATCGATTGGTTTGTTTGAGTAATTACAATAAAATGCAGGTTCGAGCCTCAATTAGGCCTGGACAGTTAATGGAACTTTGATTTTGATTATAGCTTTCCACAATCAGAAAAATTGAATGCCAAGAGTGTGCAAATCAGTAATCAGAGCAAAGGGTGGCTATTTTGAAGAAACTAGAATATAAAACATGTTTTCAGTTATTTCACCTTTTCTTGTTAAGTACATAACTCCACATGTGTTCATTCATAGTTTTGATGCCTTCAGTGACAATCTACAATGTAAATAGTCATGAAAATAAAGAAAACTCATTGAATGAGAAGGTGTGTCCAAACATTTGGCCTGTATTGTATATATACATATATTTTCCGACACGCCTATCAGCTACAATTTATTACTTATGTATTATTTATACTTACTTCTGTAATTTTAAATTTTGAAAGTCTTGTGTAATGGTCCCATGATTCCATTGTTTAGCTGTAATTGAAATTGAACAGAGCAGCACGGTGGTACAGGGGTTAATGCGTGTGCCTCACAGTGTGAAGGTCCTGGGTTCGATCCTCAGGCTCGGGGTCTTTCTGTGTGGAGTTTACATGATCTCCCCGCGACTGCGTGGGTTCCCTCCTAGGTACTCTGGCTTCCTCCCACCTCCAAAGACATGCACCTGGGGATAGGTTGATTGGCAACACTAAATTGGCCCTAGTGTGTGAGTGTGAGTGTGAATGTTGTCTGTCTATCTGTGTTGGCCCTGCGATGAGGTGGCGACTTTGTCCAGGGTGTACCCCGCCTTCCGCCCGAATGCAGCTGACATAGGCTCCAGCACCCCCAGCGACCCCAAAAGGGACAAGCGGTAGAAAATAAATGGATGGATGGATGAAATTAAACAAAGTAATGTTGATAAAGCTTGTGTTGATGCTGCATACAGTGAAGTTGTTCTAAATATAGTTTTTGTTAACACTAATTCAAGGGGCTGACATTTGATGATACATTTCAGTAAGAAGCACAAGTGATGAATGATAATGGTGGATTATTAGATCATCTTGGTGGCATCTTGGCTATTCTGGAGTGTCACATGTGTATTAGAGGTGGGAATTTTTGGGCACCTCATGATTCCATTACGATTCAGGAGCTACCATTTGATTACAAATCTATTATTGATGCATCTTTAATGTATATCGATGCCATTTTACATTTATTGTCGTTTCACTAAATAAGTATTCATCACTTTTAACCCTTGTGTGGTGTTCGGGTCTGTGGGACCTGTTTTCATTTTTTATTAAAAGAAAAATGATACAATTAATTAATTTTTCAAACTGAGACTCACTGACTTTTGCTCATTTTCTGTGAAGAACATATATCAGAATACATATTTAATGACCACACACCATACACCCCCCCCCCCTACACATTTCTATTACAGTATTTTTCGGAGTATAAGTCGCTCCGGAGTATAAGTCGCACCGGCCGAAAATGCATAATAAAGAAGGAAAAAAACATATTTGATAAAACCCAACACCAAGAATAAATCAAATCAACTTTATTTATAAAGCACATTTAAAATTGACCACAGGGGTAGCCAAAGTGCTGTACAATGGGCAGGTTAAAAGATAATACGAGAACCGAGCAAACACACCACAACACAAACAGAACAGGATTGAAAAATTAATAAATAAAATAAATAGACATTTGAAAGGCAATTTAAAATAAATAAAGAATAGTGAACAACAGGCTGAATAAGTGTACGTTATATGAGGCATAAATAACCAACTGAGAACGTGCCTGGTATGTTAACGTAACATATTATGGTAAGAGTCATTCAAATAACTATAACATATAGAACATGCTATACGTTTACCAAACAATCTGTCACTCCTAATCGCTAAATCCCATGAAATCTTATACGTCTAGTCTCTTACGTGAATGAGCTAAATAATATTATTTGATATTTTACGGTAATGTGTTCATAATTTCCTGAGTATAAGTCGCACCCCCGGCCAAACTATGAAAAAAACTGCGACTTATAGTCCGAAAAATGTGGTACATATAAGTTGTCCGGGTCTAATACAAGTGTGGAAATTAATGTTCTGTGTACCACACACACACACAGCAGGACTAGACAGGAGGAGGATAGAGTGTAGGTACACAGAACATCAGAGGGTCAAATGTGCGAGAAAATGAGAGCAGACAGTGTTTTTGCAACTTTGTGTGGGAACCGCAGGTGCAGAAACACCAAGAAGAATCCCTGTGGGATGCAGAAACCGGCAGAGAAATTTTCCGTGCAACGTTCATATTGTTGTTACTCAGCCAGCGTTTGTGGGTCTGATGGACCCGTTGCATTTTGTGGCTTTTAATGCCTCACAATCAAACACTTTTATGTTAAAATACTGAACAGATGTTTACCTTATCCCAATAAACATCTGTTCAGTATTTTAACAGAAAAGTGTTTGATTGTGAGGCATTAAAATCCACAAACACTGGCTGAGTAACAACAATATAAACATTACACAAGGGTTAAAAGCAATGAATTTGTAATAAACAGTTGAATGAATTCTCATGACATTTATTTAACGAATGGAAATGTGTGCAAAACTGGAACATAAAATAAAGGAGCAGGTCGGATCTCTCGGTGAGGTGGTGAGGTGCGGTCAGACACATTTTAGAAGTGTCTATTACTTTGTTTACATTAAATAAATACAACATTGTTGATGTTTACTAATCGATTTTACAATCGCCCCTGTTCGATTTGCCACGCATCCATGAAGAAATGATTTCCCCCTCCTCTACATACATCCATAAACCTGGATGCATATGCAAAAGTGCAATATATTTTTCTGTACAGTAATCTATTTATTTATATCTGCACCTTATTGCTTTTTTGTCCTGCACTACCATGAGCTAATGCAACACATTTTTGTTCTTATCTGTACTGTAAAGTTCAAATTTGAATGACAATAAAAAGGAAGTCTAAGTCTAATGTATGTACACCCAAACAAATCAAAAACCGTGATAAGGTCCGAAGCCCGAATTGTGTATTTTGTGAACTGTCCCATCGCTAATTGTGATGATGAGTTAAAATGAAATGTGTGCTTTATTTTACACCTGTGCCTGAATATTTATACTTCTCTGCTCCAAAAGGACATGTATCTGTTGATTGGACGCAACTGCAACCCCAACTTCCTCAGCCAAGTCCTGGGTGTTCCGAACTATGCCGCCGTGCCTGATAACCTGGTAAGACCATCAGCCCCCTACAACATATACCTCGCTGATAATGCTTACAACAGTCCTCTCCTAGCATCTTTGCTAGTAATGCTAACAAAAATAATTTCCTACTATATTTGCTAATAATGCTAACAACAATCTTCTTCTAGCATCTTTGCTAATAAGGCTCACAACAATCATTTCCTAGTATCTTTGCCAATAATGCTAACAACAATCCTCCGTTACTGTAGTATTCTTGCTAATAAGGCTAACAACATTCCTCTCCTGGTATCTTTGCTAATAACTCTAACTACAATCTTCTCCTAGCATCTTTGCTAATAGTGCTAACAATCATTTCCTAGTATTTTTGCAAATAATGCTAACAATCTTCTGTTACTGTAGTATATTTGCTAATAATAACAATCATCTCCTAGCATCTTTGCTAATAGTGCTAACAATCATCTCCTAGTATTTTTGCAAATAATGCTAACAATCTGTTACTGTAGTATATTTGGTAATAATAACAACAATCATCTCCTAGCATATTTGATAGTAATGCTAACAACAATCTTCTCCTAGTATTTTTAATAATGCTAACAACAATCCTCTCCTAGTATCTTTCCTAATAAAGCTCACAACAATCTTCTCCTAGTTTCTTTGCTAATAATGTTAACAACCGACTTCTCTGAGTAGCTTTGTTAATAATGCTAACAACAATCTTCTCCTACTATCTTTGCTAATTACGCTAACAATAATCTTCTCCTAGTATCTTTGCTAATAATGCTAACAACAATCCTCTCTGAGTATCTTTGCTAATAATGCTAACAACAATTTTCTCTAAGTATATTTGCTAATAATGCTTACAATAATCCTCTGTCAATGTAGTATATTTGCTAATAATGATAACAACATTCCTCTCCCAGTTTTGTTAATAATGCTAACAACAATCCTCTCCAAGCCTCTTTGCTAATAATGCTAACAACAATCTTCTCCAAGCCTCTTTGCTAATAAAGCTAACAACAATCTTTTCCTAGCATATTTGCTACAATGCTAACAACAATCCTCTCCGTGTATCTTTGCTGATAAAGCTAACAACAATCTTCTCCTAGTATCTTTGCTAATAATGCTAACAACAATCCTCTCTGAGTATCTTTGCTAATAATGCTAACAACAATCCTCTCCAAGTATATTTGCTAATAATGCTTACAACAATCCTCTCCAAGCCTCTTTGCTAATAATGCTAACAACAATCTTGTCCTAGTATCTTTGCTACTAAGGCTAACAACGTTAATCTTCTAGCATATTTGCTACTAATGCTTACAACAATCCTCTCCTAGTAACTTTTCTGATAAAGCTAACAACAATCTTATCCTAGTTTCTTTGCTAATAATGTTAACAGTCTTCTCTGAGTAGCGTTGTTAATAATGCTAACAACAATCTTCTCCTAGTATCTTTGCTAATAATGCTAACAACAATCCTCTCTGAGTATCTTTGCTAATAATGCTAACAACAATCCTCTCCAACTATCTTTGCTAATAATGCCAACAACAATCCTGTCCAAGTATATTTGCTAATTATGCTTACAATAATCCTCTGTTCATGTAGTATATTTGCTAATAATGCTAACAACAATCAATCCTCTCCCGGTTTTGTTAATAATGCTAACAACAATCCTCTCCAAGCTTCTTTGCTAATAATGCTAACAACAATCGTCTCCTAGTATCGTTGCTACTAAGGCTAACAACGGTAATCTTCTAGCATATTTGCTACTAATGCTAACATCAATCTTCTCCATGTATCTTTGCTCATAAAGGTAACAACAATCTTCTCCTAGTTTATTTGCTAATAATGCTAACAACAATCTTCTCCGAGTAGCGTTGTTAATAATGCTAACAATAATCTTCTCCGATTATCTTTGCTAATAACGCTAACAACAGTCTTCTACTAGTGTCTTTGTTAATAATGCTAACAACAATCCTCTCCAAGTGTCTTTGCTAATAATGCTAACAACAATCCTCTCCTAGCGTCTTTGCTAATAATGCTAACAACGATCTTCTCCAAGTATCTTTGCTAATAATGCTAATAACAATCTTCTCCTTGTGTATTTGCTAATAAGCTAACAACAATATTATCCTAGTATCTATGCTAATAATGCTAACAACAATCTTCTCCTAGTATGTGCTGCCAGAGTTGGAAACTGCTGAGTCGCAAAGAACCAGAGCTTTCATTGGCTGGTTGAGGGATCAGAGGCCCTTCTTCACCACCCTGCACGTCATCAGGTGAACACAGCAAAACAAAATGTTTCACCTGTGTGAAGTTGGCCCCCTTACAATTGCAAATATTCAAATAACACTGCCATTCTTTTGTGCTGTGAACGTTTGTATTTGTGCCGATACGCTTTTTAAGTTATTCTAAAATGCTATTTTATGACTAGTGACGTCATCCAGCCCCACCCCACCTTGTCAACGTCTTCCCAAATGTGTCTCGTATGTTTGTGCTGTAAACATTTTGTCTATTATAGTGTTTGTTATTAACATTTTATTATTCATATCCGCCCCCCCCCCCCCTTAACAAAATCTCCCCAAACTTGTCCGAATAGTTTGTGTTGGGAACTGTTTTTGTCTTTTACAGTTTTTATGTTATGGGGATGGTTATGAATAACACGTTAATAACTTAAAGTATAATACAGTGGAGCCTCGATTCATGAACGCCTCTATCTGCGTGCTTTTTAGTTTGCAAACGTTTACATCTATAGCTGTATGGCGAGTGATTATACAGCTGGATGGAGTGCGGGATGAAGGAGTTCTTGAATCAAACACTGTGGGAACGCAGCTGAAGGAGCCTGTTGGAGTATGAACTCCGCTCTCCCTCAATTGTCAGGTGGAGTGGGTGGATCAGTTTATCAATCCGGTTTGAGTCCCTTTTGCTGGTGCTGCTGCCCCAACAAACCACTGCAAAGTACACGGCACTGGCCACAACAGACTGATAAACTATCTCCAACAGCTTGCTGCACACATTAAAGGCTTACTGAAATGATTTTTTTTTATTTAAACGGGGATAGCAGATCCATTCTGTGTGTCATACTTGATAATTTCGCGATATTGCCATATTTTTGCTGAAAGGATTTAGTAGAGAACGACGACGATAAAGGTCGCAACTTTTGGTCGCTGATAAAAAAAGCCTTGCCTGTACCGGAAGTAGCGTGAGGTCACCGGAGGAAGGACTCCTCACATTTTCCCATTGTTTACAATGCAGCGAGAGAGATTCGAGATTTGAGCGAGGATGAAAGATGCGTGGATGAGGAAAGTGAGAGTGAAGGACTAGCGTGCAGTGTAGGACGTATCTTTTTTCGCTCTAAGCATAACTTAGGTACAAGGGTTCATTGGATTCCACACTTTCTCCTTTTTCTATTGTGGATCACGGATTTGTATTTTAAACCACCTCGGATACTATATCCTCTTGAAAATGAGAGTCGAGAACGCGAAATGGACATTCACAGTGACTTTTATCTCCACGACAATACATCGACGAAGCTCTTTAGCTACTGAGCTAACGTGATAGCATCGGGCTCAAATGCAGATAGAAACAAAATAAATAAACCCCTGACTGGAAGGATAGACAGAAGATCAACAATACTTTTAAACCATGGACATGTAAATACACGGTTAATAATTTCCAGCTTGGCGAAGCTTAACAATGCTGTTGCCAACGACGCCATTGAAGCTAACTTAGCAACGGGACCTCACAGAGCTATGATAAAAACATTAGCGCTCCACCTACGCCAGCCAGCCCTCATCTGCTCGTCAACACCCGTGCTCACCTGCATTCCAGCGATCGACGGAAGGACGAAGGACTTCACCACGATCATCCGTGCGGTCGGCGACTAGCGTCGGCTAGCGCATCTGCTATCCAAGTTAAAGTCCTCCTGGTTGTGTTGCTACAGCCAGCCGCTAATACACCGATCCCACCTACAGCTTTCTTCTTTGCAGTCTTCATTGTTCATTAAACAAATTGCAAAAGATTCACCAACGCAGATGTCCAGAATACTGTGGAATTTTGAGATGAAAACAGAGCTTTTTTGTATTGGATACAATGGTGTCCGAATACTTCCGTTTCAACGATTGACGTCACGCGCATACGTCATCGTATATAGACGTTTTCAACCGGAAGTTTCGCGGGAAATTTAAAATTGCACTTTATAAGTTAACCCGGCCGTATTGGCATGTGTTGCAATGTCAAGATTTCATTATTGATATATAAACTATCAGACTGCGTGGTCGGTAGTAGTGGCTTTCAGTAGGCCTTTAAAGGACCTGAGCTTCCTCAGGACAAAGAGTCTGCTCATGCCCTTCCTGTAAACAGCTTTGCAGTTGTCCTTCCAGTCCAGTCTGCTGTTCAAGTGGACTCCCAGGTACTTGTACTGCTCCACTACTGCCACTTCCCAGCCCTGGATCTTGATGGGCTCCACCGGGGTCATTCTCTTCTTGAAGTCGATGACCTTCATGACATGGGACCTCAGGGCAACTGGTCTGAAGTCGTTCAAGCCCGATAGGATGGGCTTCTTGGGCACCGGCACTATGCAGGATGTTTTCCATAGTGCTAGTATCCGTTCTAACTTCAGACTCGGGTTTCATACATTTTTTCATTTATAATTTATTTCAGGCAATGACATAAAAAAGTACAAAGTTGACAACACATAATAATATAAATTAATGTAGTGCAAAAGGCAATGTATAGTATGTTATGCATGATTGTCCAGTTATGCCTGAAAGGGAATGGTACGAAGATAATTTATTTAATCCCACCCCCAGTTCTCCATTCAGTGATTATTCACATGAGTTTCACAGTTACTTTGTTCAAGGATTATAATACAGATGTTGTATCATAGTGGCATTACCACAGGTAACAATAATTATTACACTGTAACAATAATTTGTATCAACAATGTAGGAGTAATGAATATACCAACAATGGTAATAGACAACATAGCAATAGTGGTAGGGAAACATTGAGCACATGTTAACACTTTGAGACAGAGTACAACAGCAGGTCAAATTAAAGACCCTCATCTCTATATTTGAACCAGACCCCATGTTTGTATAATAGTTTAAATCGATTAATAGTTTGGCATTGCTTGTGTTGCAAGTCCAGTTTGTTCCATAGTTTTAGTCCGCATACAGACACACAAAAACGTTTACCAGTGGTTTGAGCTCTCTGCAATAAGAAATATCCAAAGCCTCTCAAGTTATGAGCCTGCACTCGTCTTATAAAAAAACATTGTAGATTAGGCGGCAATAATTTGTTAAATGCTTTATATAAGATTATTAATGTATTATATTTAACAAGGTCATCAAATTTGAGCAACTTTGATTGCATAAACAGATTATGAGTATGTTCTAAATAACCAACGTTGTGAATGATTCGCACTGCTCTTTTCTGTAATATGATCAGAGGATGAATTGTGTTGTGGTAAGTATTCCCCCATACTTCAACACAGGTTGAAGATTAAGTGCAGGATCTCAGTTAGCTGAGCAGCACAAGTCTTCAGGACCCAGGGGTTGACTCGGTCAGGGCCTGCTGACTTGGCTGGGTTGACTCTCTCCAGCTGTCGTCTCACATGTCCAGGTGTCAGACACACCGGGCTGGCTTTTTCAGTGGGGGTGGAATAAACAGAATATAGCTAATATACACAATTACATCACGTGTTGCCTTCATTATAACACTTATATAAGGCTTTCATTTTTTTGCGGCTCTAGACAGATTTGTATTTTTGTATTCTTGGTCCAATATGACTCTTTCAACATATTGGGTTGCAGACCCCTGCTCTATACGAACGTTTCGGTTGGCGAACCATGTTAAAGACGGCGTGGCGAAGTTGGTAGAGTGGCCGTGCCAGCAATCGGAGGGTTGCTGGTTACTGGGGTTCAATCCCCACCTTCTACCATCCTAGTCACGTCCGTTGTGTCCTTGGGCAAGACACTTCACCCTTGCTCCTGATGGGTCCTGGTTAGCGCCTTGCATGGCAGCTCCCGCCATCAGTGTGTGAATGTGTGTGTGAATGGGTGAATGTGGAAATACTGTCAAAGCGCTTTGGGCTCCTTAAAAAGGGGTAGAAAAGCGCTATATAAGTACAACCCATTTACCATTTAAAGAGCCAATTATGTTTGTAGATGGAGGTTCCACTGTAGGTAGGCAGAAAATGTTTACACGGAGGAGGTCTCGCGGTGATCTATCGCGAGAAGTGGAAAATCTCACTGGTGTCTTCTACCGTCTTCAGCTCCTTTGAATGCACAGTTTTGCAGCTATCTGGAACTACTCCCACAATCATTGCTGCTGTTTACCGACCACCAAAATACAACAAAGATTTTATTAGTGATTTTTCTGCTTTTATTGCTCATCTTTCTTCACTTTCACCTACTCAGTGGCCTAGTGGTTAGAGTGTCCGCCCTGAGATCGGTAGGTTGTGAGTTCAAACCCCGGCCGAGTCATAGCAAAGACTATAAAAATGGGACCCATTACCTCCCAATTCCAACATCAAGGGTTGGAATTGGGGGTTAAATCACCAAAAATGTTGCCCACTGCTCCCCTCACCTCCCAGGGGGTGAACAAGGGGATGGGTCAAATGCAGAGGACAAATTTCACCACACCTGTGTGTGACAATCATTGGTACTTTAACTTATTGTACTGCTGGGGGATTTTTGGAACTCTTTACCACCAGACCTTCGTAACTTGGACTCAATATCCCTCTTCAAATCAAGACTCAAAACACACCTATTCCTGACTGCTTATTCATTGTAATCATCTCATCTTCTCTATCTTTGTTGTTGTTGTGTTTTTATCCAATTTGATTTTATTGTTTTGATTTTGTACGGTGTCCTTGAGTGCCCAGAAAGGCGCCTTATAAGTCAAATGTATTATTATTATTATTACAGCACAAAAAATGTCAGTGCTGTTTGAATATTTGCAAAGATAACAACTTCACACAGGTAATGTTTCACCTGTGAAGATGTCTCTTGTTTACACTGTTTGCCGCACTTTGCAGGGACGAGAGCCAGATGAAAGTCCCTTTTATGCAGAACATGATCGAGGACCGGACCGAGTCGACCGTGGCCTACTACGAGTTCCTGCTCCACCTCCAGACGCAGGTCTCCAAATGATGCAACGACGACGCTCGGACACCAGCCCGCGCTCAAGCTCGGATGTGCATCAGTTAGTGTGTGTCTGTGTGTGCGTTTGTGTCCGCGAGAAGAAGTGGACAAAAAAAAAGGTTATCTTTGCTGACATGCTCCTGCCCCGAGTCGCCGGGAGGCAACATGCTACGGACACTTTGATTTGAGTGGGGGCGGGGTTAGAACAGATGAGTGATGTCAACTGTCGGCAAAGACTCCTTTATCGAAATGTATGCGAGTGTTTCTGACTGTTATCAAGTGTCGTCCCAAGGATTTAAGCTCCATCGCCCTTTTCTTTTGTCAGTCTTGATGTGAAGGAACAAATGTCAGAAAAGGTGCCCCAATTTGTGAGAAGTCATCATATCTGTTGTTTAATTTATGATACTCCCAGTCTTGATTAAATTCAATAATTGCCTTGTATTACGGGAACTCTACTTTTATTATCAAGCCTCTGTAGAAACGCAGACTGTATGACATATTTTAATATAACGGGAGATTTCTTTAACATAGACATAACAAAGCCATTTTAATGATCTTTTAATTATGCCTACTTGTATATTGAAAATACTGCATAATAGAAAGGTGAAGAAATGCTAATAAGAATTAAGATGACTTGTCAAAGAAAATAAAAATGTTTGGGACTTTTTTTAAATGTACGTTGTCTTCGATGGGTAGCAAAAAGAAGATGCAGTCGGACCAAATGCGTTTTTAAGGTCTGATTTCCTGCAACGGCTTGTAATTAATGTATTATAAAAGCAACATGTATTTAGAAAACAAATGGTCCTTATGGTCAACAATGTCTTTCATAAAAAACGAAATGATGGAAATAAAAAAATATCCTGTTTATTCAAAAAGGAGTATCTTTGGAAAAGAAAGTGTAAAGTTTTTTATTTAATGATAGAATAAAACGAATGTTTGACATTTACATGTTGAAAACACCGCTGCATGGTTTTTTATTCGTTCGTCTGCGCATGCGTGCGGAGAGGGCTTTGTGATGAGGCTGTGACGTCATCACACCGCGCCGCCATTCCGTCCTTTTTTGGATTATGTTTGGTCTGAAGCGTTGCTGCCTTTTAAGTCAATTTGTCGGAGCGCAGTCGATGTTTTGATTATTTATAGTCTCTCAAAGTGTTTACGAAAATGGATTCTACGGAGGACAAGACGAGCTCCATGTCTGCGGCGCAAAGGCGGGCAGAAACACGCAGGAGGAAACTGCTCGTCAATTCCGAGGACCGGATGAACAGAATCGTGGGATTTTCCAAGAATGAGTCCGAAAACAAGGGTAGGGTCAAGTCTAGTCACGTGTTTGTAGCGTAAAACCCAAAATCCATATAATCATATTTGTCATGTATGACGTCATGGTCGCCCTGTAGGGTCACCCAGGCGTCCAGCAGAGCCCCGCTTCCATTTGGACCTGGACCGGACAGAGCCGTGGTCACCTTCCCAGAGACCCTCCCCCTTCCTGTCAGAGTCCGGCAGCCCCCCAGACAGGAGGGACTCGCCCCTGCCGGACGTGGGCGACAAGTTGGAGGACAACACCCGAGGGGTCCGACAGAGACCCAAGGGGGACCTGGCCTCAGCCGATCCCGGTGGCTCGCCACGCAGGGGCCTCCAACAGTACCTGTCTCGTTTTGACGACGCCATGAAACTGAGGGGTCAGCTGGCCAGCGAGAAGCCGGTCCAGGACGCCGAGTCCGACTGCGAGGAGTTGGACCCTTTCAGGGTCTTCAGGCTCGTCTGCAGCGTCCTCCTGGCGGTTTTTGTCCGGGTGTTTGTCTGCAAGTATCTGGTAAGCCAACCTTGTACACACCTTTGTTGTCGAACGACCGTCTCGTCATGTCCCTTTTGTTTTTCAGTCAATATTTGCTCCATTCCTCACACTGGAACTGGCTTTTATGGGCCTGTTCAAGTACTTCCCCAAGGTGAGTACTTTCACTACACCCAATATATTGCAAATGCAAAACATTAGTATACATATAAATGTATACTAATACTCATTATATAGGGGCGGTATAGCTCGGTTGGTAGAGTGGCCGTGCCAGCAACTTGAGGGTTCCAGGTTCGATCCCCGCTTCCGCCATCCTAGTCACTGCCGTTGTGTCCTTGGGCAAGACACTTTACCCACCTGCTCCCAGTGCCACCCACACTGGTTTAAATGTAACTTAGAAATTGGGTTTCACTATGTAAAAGCGCTTTGAGTCACTAGAGAAAAGCGCTATATAAATATAATTCACTTTATATATATATATATATATATATATATATATATATATATATATAGAGAGAGAGAGAGCGAGAGAGAGAGAGAGAGATGTCCGATAATGGCTTTTTTGCCGATATCCGATATTGTCCAACTCTCAATTACCGATTCCGATATCAACCGATACCGATATATACAGTCGTGGAATTAACACATTATTATGCCTAATTTTGTTGTGATGCCCCGCTGGATCCATTAAACAATGTAACAAGGTTTTCCAAAATAAATCAACTCAAGTTATGGAAAAAAAAAATGCCAACATGGCACTGCCATATTTATTATTGAAGTCACAAAGTGCATTTTTTTTTTTTAACATGCCTCAAAACAGCAGCTTGGATTTTGGGACATGCTCTCCCTGAGAGAGCATGAGGAGGTTGAGGTGGGCGGGGTTTTGGTAGGGGGTACCGGGGGTGTATAGTGCTGCAAGGGGTGCTGGGTATTTGTTCTGTTGTGTTTATGTTGTGTTACGGTGCGGATGTTCTCCCGAAATGTGTTTGTTATTCTTGTTTGGTGTGGGTTCACAGTGTGGCGCATATTTGTAACAGTGTTAAAGTTGTTTATACGGTCACCCTCAGTGTGACCTGCATGGCTGTTAACCAAGTAGGCCTTGCATTCACTTGTGTGTGTGAAAAGCCGTAGATATTATGTGATTGGGCCGGCACGCAAAGGCAGTGCCTTTAAGGTTTATTGGCGCTCTGTACTTCTCCCTACGTCCGTGTACACAGCGGAGTTTTAAAAAGTCATAAATGTTACTTTTTGAAACCGATACCGATAATTTTCGATATCACATTTTAAAGCATGTATCGGACATCTCTATATATATATATATATATATATATATATATATATATATATATATACTGTATATATCAGTGGTTCTCAACCTTTTTTCAGTGATGTACCCCCTCTAAACATTTTTTTAATTCAAGTACCTCCTAATCAGAGCAAAGCATTTTTGGTTGAAGAAAAGAGATACAGAAGTAAAATACAGCACTATGTCATCAGTTTCTGATTTATTAAATTGTATAACAGTGCAAAATATTGCTCATTTTTTGTGGTCTTTCTTGAACTATTTAGAAAAAAAGATATACAAATAACTAAAAACTTGTTGAAAAATAAACAAGTGATTTAATTATAAATAAAGATTTCTACACAAAGAAGTAATCATCAACTTAAAGTGCCCTCTTTGGGGATTGTAATAGAGATCCATCTGGATTCATGAACTTAATTCTAAACATTTCTTCACAAAAAAAGAAATATTTAACATCCATATTTATGGAACATGTCCACAAAAAATCTAGCTGTCAACACTGAATATTGCATTGTTGCATTTCTTTTCACAGTTCTTTTTGACAGACATTTTAGTGAGGGTCAAACCATCATGGCATGGGGGAAACTCTGGGTTTATGTTAATAAATGGAATAGCCTACTTGATTTGATGTTCAGTTTATGAACTTACATTCATATTTTGTTGAAGTATTATTCAATAAATATATTTATAAAGGATTTTTGAATTGTTGCTATTTTTAGAATATTTAAAAAAAATCTCACGTACCCCTTGGCATACCTTCAAGTACCCCCAGGGGTACGCGTACCCCCATTTGAGAACCACTGGTATATATATATATACATATACTGTATATATATATATATATATATATATATATATATATATATATATATATATATATATATATATATATATATATATATATATATATATATACTGTATATATATAGAGATGTCCGATAATATATATATATATATATATATATATATATATATATATATATATATATATATATATATATATATATATATATATATATATATATATTACTCAGTGGCCTAGTGGTTAGAGCAGTGGTTCTTAACCTTGTTGGAGGTGCGAAACCCCGCCAGTTTAATATGCGCATTCACCGAACCCTTCTTTAGTAAAAAATTAAAAAAACATTATTTTCAAATTCAAGGCAAAGTTATATGTTTTTTACTGGTGCACAAAATGAGCTGTGCATGAACCACAACAAATTACACACCTGCAAATCAGATGGAAAATTAGAGGGAACATTGTTTGGGGGTATCCATAATAAAAGTTTTTATTTACACGATGAGTTGGGTGTGTCTTGACATACCATACGCGGCGGAGGCTCCGCCGAACCCCTGAGGCCGAGTCACCGAACCCTTTGGGTTCGATCGAACCCAGGTTAAGAACCACTGGCTTAAAGTGTCCGCCCTGAGATCGGTAGTTCGTGAGTTCAAACCCCGGCCGAGTCATACCAAAGACTATAAAAATGGGACCCATTACCTCCCAGCTTGGCACTCAGCATCAAGGGTTGGAATTGGGGGTTAAATCACCAAAAATGATTCCTGGGCGTGGCCACCGCTGCTGCTCACTGCTCCCCTCACCTCCTAGGGGGTGATCAAGGGTCAAATGCAGAGAATAATTTTGCCACACCTAGTGTGTGTGTGACAATCATTGGTACTTTAACTTTATATTGCAAATATAAAACATTAGTACACATATACATCTATACTAATTAGAGATGTCCAATAATATCGGCGAGTTATTATTATTATTGTGATAAATGTTTGACTGTTGGTGCAGGTGGAGAAGAAGTCCCAGTCCAGCGTGCTCAGCGCCGCTTTGCTGCTGTCGGGCATCCCGGGCGAGGTCATCAAGCGCTCCATGGACACGTACAGAAGGATGGGCGACGTCTTCGCCGACCTCTGCGTCTACTTCTTCACCTTCATCCTCTCCCACCAAGTGCTGCTGCTCGCAGGCTCGGAGACGCCATCGTCAGCTCAGTGACACCCGCCGTCCCTCCCTCGCCGCCACGCCACGTTGCCTCCCGTCTCAGCAGCAAGACATGCGCGCATAGATGGCTGTTCTTCTGCGTCTCCCAACCCACTTATCATCTCTCGACTATTAAACATGAATACCTTTTTTGTGATCGTATTCATCTGGGCAGTGCTAACTTCAACAAGCTACTTTAAATACGCTACGAACAGTGTAGTGCAGTTGTGTACGATTCCTTTTCTTCTTCCAAAGTACACAAAGGGTGCACTTTCTGTAGTTCTTCACTTGGTAGTAGTGAAGACAGAAGAAGCATTGAGTTTTGCACACGTTTGCTTGATAATGCAGTGTAACTGATGACGGGAATGTACCTTTATTACTGTCATACATGTTTTATATGTGCTCTCCTGTATGCCTCCTCTGCTTATTAATTTATTATTGTGACAAACTTGGTTTCTCGTGTGTGTTGCATTTATCCTGAGAACATTCTGAATGACATTTCATGTTTACACACAACTCTTTTCAGTACTTTACTTTGTACAAGCCAATAAATATTTGTGTGACGCGTTTCGTCTTCTTAGTCATTTGTTATGGTTATAAGTTTATTTAGAAAGTGTAAATAGTTACAATATGATGGATCAGTGTTTCTTAACCCCTAAAAGGCAGCCAAAAAATACGCTTCCCAGCTTTGGACTGTATGGGACGAAGAGGTACTCGGTTGTAATACACTTTTCCACCACTTGTGGCAGTGATGACACTATAAAACGAACAGAACAAGTCTGGACCTTAAGTCATGGAGAAGTTTTACAAGCGCAAGAATTATGACTAAAGTGGTCAAGCTGTATTTTCCTTTTTTAACTTAAATTTATTGACAGTTCATTTGAAATACATGTATTATTAATTTAGTTTGACTTATTTATTTAACGTAAATGTATTTTTGTGGCAGTGATGACACTATAAAACAACAAGTCTGGAGCTTAAGTCATGGAGAAGTTTCACAAGCTCAAGAATTATGACTAAAGTGGTCAAGCTGTATTTTCCTTTTTTAACTTAAATTTATTGACAGTTCATTTGAAATACATTTATTATTAATTTAGTTAGACTCATTTTTTTAATGTATTTTTGTAGCAGGGATGACACTATAAAATGAACAGAACAAGTCTGGACCTTAAGTCATCGAGAAGTTTTATAAGCGCAAGAATTATGACTAAAATGGTCAAGCTGTATTTTCCTTTTTTAACTTAAATTTATTGACCGTTCATTTGAAATACATGTATTATTAATTTAGTTCGACTTATTTATTTAACGTAAATGTATTTTTGTGACAGTGATGACACTATAAAACGAACAGAACAAGTCTGGAGCTTAAGTCCTCAAGAAGTTTTATAAGCGCAAAAATTATGACTAAAGTGGTAGCTGTATTTTCCTTTTTTAACTTAAATTTATTGACCGTTCATTTGAAATACATGTATTATTAATTTAGTTGGACTTATTTATTTAACGTAAATGTATTTTTGTGGCAGTGATGACACTATAAAACGAACAGAACAAGTCTGGAGCTTAAGTCATCGAGAAATTTGAGCGCAAGAATTATGACTAAAGTGATCAAGCTGTATTTCCCTTTTTTAACTTAAATTTATTTACAGTTCATTTGAAATACATGTATTATTAATTTAGGTAGACTTATTTATTTAATGTAAATGCATTTTTGTGGCAGTGATGACACTATAAAACGAACAGAACAAGTCTGGAGCTTTTGTCATGGAGAAGTTTCACAAGCACAAGAATTATGACTAAAGTGGTTCAGCTGTATTTTCCTTTTTTTAACTTAAATTTATTAACAGTTCATTTGAAATACATTTATTATTAATTTAGTTTGACTTATTTATTTAACGTAAATGTATTTTTGTGGCAGTGATGACACTATAAAACGAACAGAACAAGTCTGGAGCTTAAGTCCTCGAGAAGTTTTATAAGCGCAAAAATTATGACTAAAGTGGTCAAGCTGTATTTTCCTTTTTTAACTTAAATTTATTGACAGTTCATTTGAAATACATTTATTATTAAATTAGTTCAACTTATTTATTTAACGTAAATATATTTTTGTGTCAGTTATGATACTATAAAACGAACAGAACAAGTCTGGAGCTTAAGTCCTCGAGAAGTTTTTTTAGCGCAAAAATTATGACTAAAATGGTCAAGCTGTATTTTCCTTTTTTAACTTAAATTTATTGACAGTTCATTTGAAATACATTTATTATTAATTTAGTTCGACTTATTTATTTGATGTATTTTTGTAGCAGGGATGACACTATAAAACGAACAGAACAAGTCTGGAGCTTAAGTCCTCGAGAAGTTTCACAAGCGCAAGAATTATGACTAAAGTGTTGAAGCTATATTTTCCTTTTTTAACTTAAATTTATTGACAGTTAATTTTAAATACATGTATTATTAATTTAGTCAAGACTTATTTATTTAACGTAAATGTATTTTTTATCAGATGGTTTTTATAGCATTTATTTTTGTAATCAGCCTGACACAAGTGTTGATAATAATATTAGTTAATTAACGCAGGCTTTCATATCGTTTGACAAGGTTTATCATGTTAAACTGTGAGTAAGTTAGATATAATTATTGAATATCATTCAAATCAAGAGTTTTGGCCCAAGCATATTGCTTAATTAATCTAAAGGCTTAGTTGGCCACATGCGTGGACAGAACCTTTTAGCTCTTATTTCCAAAATTGTGTACAGTACTGAATTGGGGTCTTATGGCCGCTTATGTGGACACTTATACTGCCATCTGGTGGTGTCAGTAGAGTATAACAAAGTCTCCCTACTAACCCACCAGTGCCTCCATGGAAATGCCCCCCTCTACCTCAAAGAAGTACTCACCCCCAAATCCTCCACACGACACCTCCGCTCCGGACAGGCTAACCTCCTCCAACCTCCGAGGACAAAGCTACGAACAATGGGAGACCGGGCTTTCTGCTCCGCCGCTCCCAGTCTGTGGAACGCTCTCCCTGACCATCTGAGGGCACCACAGACTGTGGATGCTTTTAAAAAAGCCTTTTTTTTTTTTAGATATGCATACTAGCTTTAGCTATTTGGCTGTTCTAGTTTTTATTTTTATTTATTTTTTATTATATTTGTATTATTATTAGGGACCGAGTCCCTTTGGGACAGAGGACCCTATTGAATTTCCAGCGTTTTATTATTATACCGCCGCCTCTTTGAGCTGTAATTTGACCCCATTAACATGTTTCAAAACTCACCAAATTGGACAGACACGTCAGGATTGGCGCAAATTGCGATCTAATCAAAAAACCAAACTCCAAATTGCGCTCTAGCGCCCCCTAGGAAGAAAACACAGACAAAACTGCCTGTAACTCCCAGTAGGAATGTCGTAGAGACATGAAACAAAAACCTCTATGTAGATCACTTAGACCTATATTTCATACACTGACAACCCCCAGCAAAAATCAACAGGAAGTTTGCAATTCCCCTTCAAAACAAAAGTTGTGTAAAAACAGTCACATTTTTTCAAACATTATCTCCTCTGAGAGCGTTTGTCGTGTCGGCTTCAAATTAGCACAGGAGAGAGATTGAACCCTTCAGATTAAAAGTTGATGAAAGAGTTTTAATTACTGCTCCGGTTTGGATTTTATGAGCCCTCAAATTCGGTCCCGTCCATCGCTGCTTGCAGCTTTAATTTTATTTTTTATTATTTATTTTTTTGTATTTTATTTTTTATTTATTTTATTAAAAAAAAAAAAAAGTAATACCCTGTAGCACTTTGAGGTTGTTTACTCAACGTAAAGTGCTTCTTTTTTTCTTTTTTTTACCAATAAAATCTATTATTATTATTATTATTATTATTATTATTATTATTATTATCATTATTATAACATACAATGGAATTTTGAAAAAAAGTGTAAAAAAAATAATTAGCATGTCACTAAACATGGAGTACACGTTTGTTACTTATGGACTAAGTACATCATATCAAAAGATGATTCTTAGTTTTTATTCTAATTAGGGTCCAATAAGTCCAAATAGCAAAGAGAAATAAAAAAAAAAAGCATGTAAACAAACAGCTTGGGCCTTAAGAGGTTTTAAGTGGCGTTTTACTCTGAAGTCCTCCTCGCCGGAAGGGGCGCACATGGCAACAGGTGCCGGGTTTTGACGGCAAGTGTCGCACTTAAGTGACGTAAAAAGTTCAGTGGCGCTGCAATTTACGAAAAGCGACGTCAATAACTCTTTTTGACTTCTTTTAGGACTCAACTTTGCGGCTTTGTGATGGGCCGCGAGTCGAGGTGCGTACAAAAAAATGTGTTTAATTGCGTTTTGGCCTGCGTCCATAGATGAATAAATATAAATATATGTCTAATACTCATGGTGGCTGTTACTTAGATGCTAACATTAGCATGCTAGCTGTAGCCCTTCTGATATGGCTACAAACATTTACTTCCTCCATTGTTACGTTCATTGACAGTTAGTCATTTATGTCAATGTTTTTTAGACACTACAGGAAGCGCTCGTCGTCCCGGGGACGTTCTGGCTCCAAGAGTCGCTCCCCGGACAACAAGCGCTCCAAGAAAGACGACAGAAGCCGCAGGGAGAGATCACGAAGTCGGGAAAGACGCCGCTCCAGATCCAGAGACCGAAAGAGAGCCAGGTAAGGTGCTTTTAAGTCTAATTAAAGGTCACTATGACCACAAATCTGTTGGTTGTTTTTTTATACATCACATATTTTACATATTTTCATTCCTATTTACATCATGTCCGTAAAGGAGTAGGAACATTTTTTGTCTTTATAGCAATTACTAACACATACAGTTGTGGTCAAAAGTTTGCATACACTTGTAAAGAACATAATGTCATGGCTGTCTTGAGTTTCTAATCATTTCTACAACTCCTATTTTTGTGTGATAGAGTGATTGGAGCACATACTTGTTGGTCACAAAAAACATTCAAGAAGTTTGGTTCTTTTATGAATTTATTATGGATCTACTGAACATGTGACCAAATGTGCTGGGTCAAAAGTATACATAGAGCAATGTTAATATTTGCTTACATGTCCCTTTGGCAAGTTTCACTGCAATAAGGCGCTTTTGGTAGCCATCCACAAGCTTCTGGCAAGCTTCTGGTTGAATTTTTGACCACTCCCCTTGACAAAATTGGTGCAGTTCCGCTAAATTTGTTGGTTTTCTGACATGGACTTGTTTCTTCAGCATTGTCCACAAGTCAGGACTTTGGGAAGGCCATTCTAAAACCTTCATTCTAGCCTGACTTAGCCATTCCTTTACCACTTTTGACGTGTGTTTGGGATCATTGTCCTGTTGGAACACCCAACTGCGCCCAAGACCCAACCTCCGGGCTGATGATTTTAGGTTGTCCTGAAGAATTTGGAGGTAATCCTCATTTATCCTTGTCCCATTTGCTCTCAGTAAAGCAAAACAGGCCCAGAGCATAATACTACCACCACCACACTGTAAAAAAAAAGAAAGTTGAGAAAACACAAATTTTCAAGGCAACATGATGCAACAAGATTTTTGCGTTTTCTCAACTTTTGACTACTGCTAAATCGTGAAATTCGATTTGCAATTGTTGGAATAATTATAGTTTTCAAGTTAGTCAGACTCAGAAATAAACTTTCACTATGTTTAACTACCAAAACAGTGTCTGGCCAGCAGTAGTCAAAAGTTGAGAAAACGCAAAAATCTTGTTGCATCTTGTTGCCTTGAAAGTTTGCGTTTTCTCAACTCTATTTTTTTTTACAGTGCATGCTTGACAGTAGGAATGGTGTTCCTGGGATTAAAGGGCCTCACCTTTTCTCCTCCAAACATATTGCTGGGTTTTGTGGCCAAACAGCTCAATTATTGTTTCATCTGACCAAAGAACTTTCCTCCAGAATGTCTTGTCTTTGTCCATGTAATGTCAGATGAAACAAAAATTGAGCTGTTTGGCCACAATACCGAGCAATGTTTGGAGGAGAAAAGGTGAGGCCTTCACAAGTGTATGTAAACTTTTGATCGCGTCTGTAATTTGCATGGATTGCTTGAATTTGTGTGAATTGGCGCAATCTCGACATCCAGGATCCCTGGAGGGACTGATTTATTGTCGTCTGAAAATACTTACATCTTGCAATACCTGATCTGCGCCAACAATGTAGTCAGTGTGAGGACGGAGGCCTGCAAGGGCAGCGGGTGAACTGGCTTCCACATCCTTCTTTTTCATTGTCCCATTTACTCTCTGTAAAGCACCAGTTCCATTGGCCGCAAAACAGGCCCAGAGCATAATACTTCCACCCCCATGCTTGACGGTAGGAATGGTGTTCCTGGGATTAAAGGCCTCACCTTTTCTCCTCCAAACATATTGCTGGGTATTGTGGCCAAGCAGCTCAATTTTTGTTTCATCTGACATCACATGGACAAAGATAAGACCTTCTGGAGGAAACTTCTCCCCAGTGTACGAATGTGACTGTTGTCTGTCTGTGTTGGCCCTGCTACAGTATGAGCTGGAAACCTGTCCAGGGTCTACCACGCCTTCCTTGTCCTTGTGGGATGAATATCTTTTTTTTCAATAAGTTGAAGCCGTTGATCATAATACTTTTTCATTGTACTTTGTATACACTTGTTTGAACACTTTCTTAAAGTGGATCATATTGTTTATTAATCCATTCCATTCAGTCATTTTATTACACATACTGATATACTAAAGCAGGGTTATTTAACTGCAAAATAGGCCACAGTTTCAAGAGCCCAAAGTCTCAGGGGCCGGACATCAAACTTTGGATGTTACTTTAGAAAGTGTGCAGGTTGTATTTCTTTGAGACTGCATGTGCTTATTTACAAAGTAAACACATCAGGTTTCACACGGCACTGTCAATAAATTCATTATTCTGCCCTCGCTACTCGTTTCCAGCATGTGCAGCGAGGCAGATAGTTAACAGCAGGAAGAAACAGAAGCTACGTTTTGTTGATGATTGATGTGCCTTCTTTTGAATTATTTATTATCCTCAGTTCAACTTCTTTATACGTCTTCCTTTATTTAGGTTTGTAATACGTTGTCCATCCATCCATCCCTCCATTTTTTACCGCTTGTCCCTTTTGAGGTCGCGGGGGGTCGCTAGAGCCTATCTCAGCTACAATCGGGCGTAAGGTGGGGTACACCCTGGACAAGTCGCCATCTCATCGCAGGGCCAACACAGATAGACAGACAACATTCACACTCACATTCACACACTAGGGCCAATTTAGTGGTGCCAATCAACTTATCCCCAGGTGCATGTCTTTGGAGTAATACTTTGTATGACTGAAAATATAAACATTACAAAAGTATAACATCCATTGTGTATGCTAAATAAATAAAATAGGTTTAGTGTTGATACACACAGCAAACATTGCACACATGTGCCTCAGCACAATTAAACCTAAGGTGTAGCTTTATTGCCATCTGCTGGTCAAATTCAGCACAACATGTATTTAACCAGATTTGATCGCCTGAGTTAAACAGCCAAAATCAACAAAACATTTAGCTATTCTTCAGCTAATAACACAAGAATAACTTAATGTAAGATAAAGTGCCCTGGTTTAAGAGGACATGTTTAAGTATCAGCAGCAACATGAAAACAATTGACCTTTAACAATGTTATTTTTAAAGGTAAACAACAAAGATGTTAACCAGGAACACCAACCTGCCAACTGCTTCATGATGCTGTGTTCTCAAAATTACTTTTAAAAAGTAATTAATTCTAGTTATTTGGTACTTTACCAACAATTTAATTGAATTACTAACACAATTCATCTTTAATAAATGGTGTTAATTACTAGGGAAATGAATTAATGTGTTACATAATGCAGTAAGGTTTCAGTGTGTGCCTTTTTAAAGGCGGTGCCTGTTGCCTAGTGACGTCAGCGAGTCCCCTCAGTAGTCTTGTTTGAGCTGTTTTTGTTAGCTTAGCAGGCCAGCAGCGGCAGTTTGTCTGCTGTTCAGCAGCTCTTTTGAATCTTTCACTGGTTTGTGTTACCTCTGCTTAATAAATAGATTGAATGTGCGTCCATGGCTGTATGTTCTTGTCAACAAACGCGGTGTTATTTGGATGGCAAGTTTGTCGTTTGTCATTGATTTGTTGTTCAATATTTCCTCCGACCCCCGTAGTTACTAGCGCGCAGTGCAGTTTGTGTCAAGTGGAGGTGAAAAAATGTTTTTTTTACCAACTAGTTCCTTCAACTAGTTTCATCCATGTTGGATCGAGTATGTGAGCCAGAAGTAGCAGCCCCGCTCCCCTCGCTGTTTCCCCCTGCGGGTTGGCAAGTGTTAGCAATCCTGTTTAAAATGATTTCATCAAGCCTATTTTGGTGATGTTCGGTGGGCCAAATTAAAAGCTTCGGTAGGCCGGATGTGGCCCGCGGATTACCAGTTGACTAATGGTTTACTAAAGGTTTTAAGTGTTTTGCGTGCATACAAATGTTTTAAATCACATTTTTCTTTAAGGTTATATTTCTCCTTTTTTTGCTGAGAAGAATTGTACATTCTTGGGTGGAAGGTTATAGTTTGCTTTATACATAATTTTTAGAGATGTCCGATAATGGCTTTTTTGCTGATATTCCGATATTGTCCAACTCTTAATTACCGATTCCGATATCAACCGATATCGATATATACAGTCGTGGAATTAACACATTATTATGCCTAATTTTGTTGTGATGCCCCGATTTTCCAAAATAAATCAACTCAAGTTATGGAAAAAAGTGCCAACATGGCACTGCCATATTTATTATTGAAGTCACAAAGTGCATTATTTTTTTTAACATGTCTCAAAACAGCAGCTTGGAATTTGGGACATGCTCTCCCTGAGAGAGCATGAGGAGGTTGAGGTGGTCGGGGTTGGGGGGGCGGGGTTGAGGTGTGTGTGTGTGGGGGGGGGGGGGGGGGGGGGGTTGGGGGTAGCGGGGATGTATATTGTAGCGTCCCGGAAGAGTTAGTGCTGCAAGGGGTTCTGGGTATTTGTTCCGTTGTGTTTATTTTGTGTTACGGTGCGGATGTTCTCCCGAAATGTGTTTGTCATTCTTGTTTGGTGTGGGTTCAGAGTGTGGCGCATATTTGTAACAGTGTTAAAGTTGTTTATACGTCCACCCTCAGTGTGACCTGTATGGCTGTTGACCAAGTATGCTTTGCATTCACTTGTGTGTGTGAAAAGCCGTCGGTATTATGTGATCACGCAAAAGAAGTGCGTTTAAGGTTTATTGGCGCTCTGTACTTCTACCTACGTCCGTGTACACAGCGGCGTTTTAAAAAGTCATAAATTTTACTTTTTGAAAATCGATACCGATAATTTTGAAACCGATACCAATAATTTCCGATGTTAAATTTTAAAGCATTTATTGACCGATAATATCGGCAGTCCAATATTATTGGACATCCCTAGATACGATACTATCAATAATTGTGTCAAATGCTTTAGTTAGATCCATAAATACTGCAGCTGCACACGGTTACCATCTATTGCCTACGTGTCACAGTCAGTCCGGCCCGCGAATAAATTATCTATGATATTTGATTAGTATTAGAACCGGACCGCAGCCCACACCCGCCTGCTGCTGTTTTGCACGCACCAATACTCCCATCAGTGCGCTAGGAATTTGCAAAATGGGGCCTGAGGGACCCCATAAAGTCATAAAATTGGGGTGCCATGGTACATTTTTGGGGTCCCACTTTTTTGTAACCTTTTTGAAAACAAATGATAAATGTATGCATTATCCTGTTATATCTCACATTCTATGTTGTGCTTTGGAAAAAGGTTGTCATAAACGTTACTTAATTCATAAATAAAAAAATACAGAAGAAAACACATTTTTATGCATATGGGAATTTATTCAGTTATAAACATTCACTGACTTTCTTCTTTCCTTCATGGATCTAAACTTTACCGCTGCCGGTAGTTTTTTTGTATATTTTTATTGTAATATTTTCAGAATGTCTTTGTTCTATTTTTGGCCAAAGTAAGACAAAGAAAACAATCCAAAGTTGTTTTTATTTTTTAGTTTTAATGCCATCTGTGGAGGTTGCCCTCCAGGGGGTTCTTCGGACCACCAATTGACGCCATGAGAGCCTGGATCAGGGTTACAATACAATTTTATTTTCTTCTGTCAACAGGTTGCTTTTCAGCGATTGTCTTTTTCTGTCCGTCGTCATCACTCTCTCGCTCTCACTCCAGCTCCAACACCTCTCTCCTCCCGGCTGCTCCTTTTAACAGAGCGACAGGTGATTACATAACCAGGCCCAGATGGGCCATCTATGCACCTGTCGCTGATTTCGAAGCCGGTCCTGGCACACCCCGCTTCGCTGCACGCCCGCAGACCACGCCCCCCTCCACACCATCATTTTAAAAGTCCAGCCCGCGTGTGCACAGATTTTCCTCCACGCGGCACCTAGGCTAAAATGAGTTTGACACCCCAGATCTATTGCGTTGCTTATTTGCGGAGATGTTGGCTCTGTATCAGTATTGGTTTTCTGCGAGTGCTCCATTTAGTCAACGGGTGATTCTTACTCGTTTTCTTGTGGCTGCAGGCGTTCCAGGAGCAGGGAGAGGAGGAGATCCAGAAGTCCCGACAGGAAGAAGCCGGCCAGCAAGACACGAGCCAAGAGGTCCCGCTCTGCCAGCCCCAGCAAGAACAGAAAAAGCGACGAAAAGTGAGCAGGATTCCTCCAACAGTCTGTGCTCCTGGTTGTGTTGCGTTTGTAGACGTTCTTTATGAAGCTTGTTGTCTTCCTCACAGGCCCAAAAGCAAAGAGACGGACCTTCCTGATGTTGCGTCTGACAAGAAGAAGATTAAAGAGGAGAAGGAAGAGGAGAAAGTTGACGATGTAAGTGGAAATAGTGATTCTTATGTGGTACACTAGGATGTTGGTGGAATGTCCAAACATGTGTTGGAGCAGCAGGATTTCGACCAAAACAAACTGGAGGAAGAGATGAGGAAGAGGAAGGAGCGGGTGGAGAAGTGGAGGGAGGAGCAGAGGAAGAAGGCCATCGAGAACATTGGCGAGATCAAGAAGGAGCTGGAGGAGATGAAGCAGGGCAAGAAGTGGAGCCTGGAGGATGATGACGGTGAGAAAACACCGCTTGTGCTACAATTATACTTTGGAAATGAACAGTTTATTTTCAAGGACTTATAGCGTCCAGATGATGCTATAACTTTTCTTATTGGCTTATTTTAAAGGACTAATAGCATCCAGATGATGTTATACCTTTTCTTATTAGCCGATTTTAACGGACTAACAGCATCCAAATGATAATATAGGTTTTCTGCTCCTGATAATGAATCTGCCAGGGTTTCCCCTAGATTGCTACTATATACGTGGTGGCGTCGCGAAGGGGTGTTGTTAATATGACATCATCATATATATGACATAGATATGTCCGATAATGGCTTTTTTGCCGATATGCGATATTCCGATATTGTCCAACTCTTAATTACAGATCAACCGATACCGATATATATAGTCGTGGAATTAATGCTCCGCTGGATGCATTAAACAATGTAACTTTACCATCAATTGATTAACGTGGACCCCGACTTATACAAGTTGAAAAACTTATTCGGGTGTTACCATTTAGTGGTCAATTGTATGGAATATGTACTGTACTGTGCAATCTACTAATACAAGTTTCAATCAATCAAAAACAAGGTTTTCCAAAATAAGAGAACAACTTCAACTCCAGTTATGGAAAAAGATTAGGCGGGGGCGGGGTTTGGTGGTAGCGGGGGGTGTATATTGTAGCGTCCATGAAGAGTTAGCGCTGCAAGGGGTTCTGGGTATTTGTTCTGTTGTGTTTATGTTGTGTTACGGTGCGGATGTTCTCCCGAAATGTGTTTGTCATTCTTGTTTGGTGTGGGTTCACAGTGTGGCGCGTATTTGTAACAGTGTTAAAGTTGTTTATACGGACACCCTCAGTGTGACCTGTATGGCTGTTGATCAAGTATGCGTTGCATTCACTTACAGTATGTGTGTTTAAAAGCCGCATATATTATGTGACTTGTCCGGCACGCTGTTTGTATGGAGGAAAAGCGGACGTGACGACAGGTTGAAGAGGACGATAAAGGCAGTGCTTTTAAGGCACGCCCCCAATATTGTTGTCTGGGTGGAAATCGGGAGAAATTCGGGAGAATGGTCCAACTCTTAAATACCGATTCCGATATCAACGGGTACCGATATATACAGTCGTGTAATTAACACATTATTATGGCTAATTTTGTTGTGATGCCCGGCTGAATGCATTAAACAATGTAACAAGGTTTTCCAAAATAAATCAACTCAAGTTTTGGAAAAAAATGCCAACATGGCACTGCCATATTTATTATTGAAGTCACAAAGTGCATTATTTTTTTTAACATGCCTCAAAACAGCAGCTTGGAATTTGGGACATGCTCTCCCTGAGAGAGCATGAGGAGGTTGAGGTGGGTGGGGTGGAGGGAGGGGGGTAGGGGTAGCGGGGGGTGTATATTGTAGCGTCCCGGAAGAGTTAGTGCTGCAAGGGGTTCTGGGTATTTGTTCTGTTGTGTTACGGTGCGGATGTTCTCCCGAAATGTGTTTGTCATTCTTGTTTGGTGTGGGTTCACAGTGTGGCGCATATTTTTTTTTTTTTTTTTTTTTTTTTTTTTGTCCTGTCCAGCTTCTCAGGCAAATCATATAGTTGATGTAGATGCCCATATCGGCTGTTCAGATTTACTTTACAAAAGAGAAGTGTAGGATACTCCTCTTGCTGCCTTTTTTGTATTTGACTTTATTAAATGTATTTGTATTATCATTTGGTGCAGCCGGGCCGGAGCAGGAGGGGATAGAAAGAGAGAAAAAGGAAGACAAAGGGGGGAATTGTGGGGACAAGAGGGGGATTAGACAGAGAGACAAAAACAGCAATAGCAACAACAACAATAGAGCAACATCAGCAAATACGACATGTACAAATATGATGGTAAAAGTATTAGCAAATAAGCAGTTAGCGAAAATAAAAAATAATACAGAAATGACAATGAGCATTATTACACTAAAAATGGGGCAATACAAATACCAATAGAAATAGCGCTATTGATAATAAACAATACCAATACTTTACCTTTATTATCAAGAATACAGTTGTTAAAATGCAACAATACATATACGAAATGATAACTTGAGATACGAAAGAATGCAGAAAAATATTATATATTTGTAACAGTGTTAAAGTTGTTTATACGGCTACCCTCAGTGTGACCTGTATGGCTGTTGACCAAGTATGCCTTTGCATACACTTATGTGTGTGCAAAGCCGTAGATATTATGTGATTGGGCCGGTACGCAAAGGCAGTGCCTTTTAAGGTTTATTGGCGCTCTGTACTTCTCCCTACGTCCGTGTACCACTCCGTACAGCGGCGTTTTAAAAAGTCATACATTTTACTTTTTGAAACCGATACAGATAATTTCCGATATTACATTTTAAAGCATTTATCGGACGATAATATCGGCAGTCCGATATTATTGGACATCTCTAATCTAAATGTTATTGTATACTATGCTTCCATTGCACTTTGTGGGACAATATATCGTCCAGCAAAATGTGTTATCGGCCCTGGCATAAACAGCCTCCTCCTTTTCAGACGACGACTATGACACGCCCACGCCGATAGAGGCGGACGACGATGAGGAGGAGGGGGATGAAAAAGGTGACGCCAAAGAGGAGGATGAGGACAAGACAGACGATGGCGACAAGGAGAAGGAGACCCCCGCGGAGAAGGAGGATGAAGAGGACGACATCGACCCCCTGGACGCTTACATGGAGGAGGTCAAGCAGGAGGTGAAGAAGTTCAACATGGGAGGCGTGAAAGGAAACGATAAGGTGGGTCAGGGAAGGAGACGACATAGGATTGTGCTTGTCTTCTGGATCATTCACATATTTTCATTTGGCAACCAAAGGGAGGTGTGATGCTCACCAAAGTAGTGACAGTGGTGAAAACAAAGAAAGGCCTTCACTTTCACAAAAAGAAGGGAGAGCTGATGGAGAACGACCAGGACGCCATGGAGGTATTTTTCACACTCTTCCATCAATTGTCTCTTGGTGGCAAAGCTAAAGAAAAGTCAAACGTGTTGGACAGTACTCATCAGAGGAGGAAGAAGTAGACCTCCAGACGGCCCTCACAGGCTTTCAGACCAAACAGAGGAAGGTCTTGGAACCTGTGGACCACGGCAAGATCGAGTACGAGCCCTACCGTAAAAACTTCTATGTGGAGGTGCCCGAGCTGGCCAGGATGTCCGCAGAGGGTCCGTAAGCAAAACAAAAACAAATCGTCTCTTCTCGCTTCTGACGAGTTTCTGGTCCATTGCAGACGTCATTGTGTACCGCTCGGAACTGGAGGGCATCACGGTTAAGGGGAAGGGCTGTCCCAAACCCATCAAGACTTGGGTGCAGTGTGGCGTGTCCATGAAGATCCTCAATTCCCTTAAGAAGTGAGTTGGAGTTGGAGTTGGGGCTCGACGATTATGGCCAAAATAATAATCACGATTATTTTTGATTGACATTGTAATCACAATTATTCATAATTTGAAAACATAAATATTTATTGTACCACCAAAATGCAACTTTAAATATTATTATATTAAAAAAAACATAAATTACTATTATATTATATAATTGCTCTGGAGAGGGAAGTCTGGGGGTCTCTGCTGGAGCTGTTGTCCCCCATCCCGATTCCGGATAAGCGGTTGAAGATGGATGGATGGATATAAATTGCTAACAAATAAATCACAACAAGTTTGATAATAATAGTAATATCAATACATTTAAATAACAATAGCAATATAAACAACAATATAATTCAGTTGTTCCGTTTTAATTGTTTTTAATTCTGTTTTTTCACCTTTTACACTTCACGTTTTGTGTCAAGTAAAATGTAATTAAATGTTTAATTGGATGCAAAAATCCTACTGCATCTTTGGACAATTTTGACCAGTACTTAAGGTCAAAGCATCATGCATCTGTAAATGTATCAGTAAGTGTAAGGCTGAAACGACGCGTCGACGTAGTCGACGTCATCGGTTATGTAAATACGTCGACGCCGTTTTTGTGCGTCGACGCGTCGCATAATTACGTCACACTACCGTCATGGCGGAGCGCAAAGCAGACTGTCCGCGTTAGCAGACTGTCCGCGTTAGCATACGTTGTCATCATTACACAAAAACATGAATGTGTCATTTGTATCTGCTAGGGGTGTAACGTTATGTGTTTTGTATTGAACCGTTTCGGTACGGGGCTTTCGGTTCGGTACGGGGGTGTACCGAACGAGTTTCTAAGCTAGAGCTAACTTTAGCTGCTAAAGTCTTAACAAGTTGCTTTGCTCCTTCTGCGGCTGCCTCTGTCTCAGCACGCAGCATTGTCCCACCCATACAAACATCTGATTGGTACACACGCAGCATTGTCCCACCCATACAACCATCTGATTGGTACACACGCAGCATTGTCCCACCCATACAACCATCTGATTGGTACACACGCAGCATTGTCCCACCCATACAACCATCTGATTGGTACACACGAAGCATTATCAGCCAATCAGCAGTGCGTATTCAGAGCGCATGTAGTCAGCGCTTCAGGGTGGAGCAGATAGGTGTTTAGCAGGTGAGCATCAGGCAGCGAACTCTCCCCAAATGATAATAAACACCTCCCAGTCAACTACTAGTAACATCACTATGAGCCCGTTGACCTACTAGAAACTTAAACTGCAGCTCAGCTCACTCGCAGTCCTGGCTTGAGGTGAAGGCTAATTACCTCTCAGTTCCAGCCACATCGACCCCTTCTGAGCGCCTATTTTCAGCTGCTGGGAATATTGTAAACAAGAAAAGAAGCAAAGCAAGTAGACATGCTAACCTTTCTTCATTACAACTGTTAGTCACTCACTGGAATGAGTAGAATTGGTTATTGTGTACTGTGTTGGACTGGATGTTTATTTTGCACATTTTAAAAGCAATACTTAATGTTTACAGTGCTCCAGAATATTTAGATTGGCACTTTTTTGTATTGATGTTTATCTTTATTTTTGCACATTTTAGCAAATAAGCAATACTTTCACTTTTGTTGAAATGTTTACACTGTTGTTACAGAATATTTCGTTTTGCACTTTTTTTTATTGGATGTTTATCTTTATTTTTGCACATTTTAAAGCAAAATAAGCAATACTTTTACTTTTGAAATGCTTATACTATTGCAGAATATTAAGATTTGCACTGGATGTTTACTTTTATATTTGCACATTAAAAAGCAAATAAGCTACTTTTAATTTTGTTAAATGTTAAAAGTTTTAAATGTTTACATTGGTACAGAATATTTTGTCATGTTGTTGTCAATGTTGACTGAGTGGCCATACTTTTTTTTTTTGTAAATAAAAGCCATGCCTTTTGAAAAAACTGGCCTACTTTTATTTTTTCATCTTCATTTTAAATAAAATAAAATAAAAAATAATCGGTAAAAGGAAAAATAATCTATAGACTAATCGAAAAAATAATCTATAGATTAACCGATTAATCGAAAAAATAATCTATAGATTAATCGATAGAAAAATAATCGTTAGCTGCAGCCTTAAGTAAGTGCTTTAAGTACATTATGCTTGTGTAAAGTACTTTTTTGAAACCCTTATTTTGTTGGCGCAGTCAGACCGAATGTTGCACATTGTGCTATTATTGTCAAGGGGGGAAGTGTGCTTAGCTGTTGTTCGCAACTTGATGAGTAAAGAGGCGTCTTGAGGAACTTAAAAAAATAAAATAAAAAGAGAGAGAGAGAGACAGTGCCTGTCAAGTTGTGACTTTTGTTTGTACATTGTTGTTACATCCATGAATGATGTCGTTCACAACAACACAAGCAGATGGGATGTGTTGTGGGTGTATGGCTTGTTCTCACTAGCCTTAACGTTCTAGTTTGGTCGCTGTTTCAAGTGGTCGTCTCTACATACCGATTATTATATTTACATGATTGTGAGAAGCCATAATCCAATATGATTAATTGTCCAACCCTAGTTGGAGTAATGGTTTCATCTGTCCAGGAGCTTATCTTCCTTCACACGTCCATTCTAGGCAGGGCTACGAGAAGCCCACTCCCATTCAGGCCCAGGCCATACCCGCCATCATGTGCGGCAGAGACCTCATTGGCATCGCAAAGACGGGCAGCGGCAAAACCATTGCTTTCCTTCTCCCAATGTTCCGACACATCATGGACCAGAGGCCCCTGGAGGAGTCTGAGGGACCCATTTGTAAGCAGTTGATCATTTTCTAACATATGTTAGTCATTCATTGTCTTAATTTTCGTCCTCTCCTTCAGCTGTGATCATGACGCCCACCAGAGAGCTGGCCCTGCAGATCACCAAGGAGTGCAAGAAGTTTTCCAAGTCGCTAGGACTGAGAGTGGTGTGTGTTTATGGAGGCACGGGTATCAGTGAACAGGTAAACGTTCCAGTCACAGGTTAAAAGCCGGTAAAGACCCTAGTCACAATAACCGCAACGTTGGCTCGTTTGCCCGCAGATTGCAGAGCTGAAGCGAGGAGCCGAGATCATCGTGTGCACGCCGGGACGAATGATTGACATGCTGGGCGCCAACAGTGGTCAGTGGTCCTACACTTTCTAATGTACATGTGTACGCGAGCTTTAAACTGTGTTCTTGTCATGTGTTCTTTGTGAGTGGACAACAACAAGTCCACTACAAACGTGTGTGTGCCTTTTTGTGTACTCACACTGGGGTCGTCAAACCACTCAATCAATCGTCAATCAATCAGATTCATCACAGGTTTGATGTGGATTAATTTCATGATTAGATATTAGTTTTTCATCTATATTACTGCTGTTTCATTTTGCCTGAGCAAAGCGAGTGAAGAAAGAAGGTAATATACAGTATTTGCAATAAACATGTTAAACAACTTTAAAGGGGAACTGCAGACAAGACAAGAACACATGTATTTTATTTTTTTTAATGCATTGTAATTCGTAAAATACGGCAAGTAAAGGTGGCTAACAATGCAGGTAATGAGAGTACACTATTCCGCCCATATAGCCCTCTTAAGAAATCATCCTAAAAGTGCCAACAATAATCTAATTACATCTTGTGACCTAATTATTAACCAAGTATGCTATATTGTTATTATAAGCGCTAACGCTGACAAACTATATTTAGTGGCGCCGTGATCGCATAGTTTATGCTGCTATATTGACATATTGAGCTGCTGCATTGCCTCTGAGTTGGTAAAAATACACTTTTTCCACATTTTTATTATTTTACAGCCTTATTCCAAAATTTTACAAATCATGTCTTTTTTTTTTCATTTATTTTTTTATGTTTTCAAATGTTTTTAAATAAAAAAGCTAAGAAATTACATTTACATAAGTTCTTACAGCCTTTGCCATGAAGCTCAAAAGTGGGCTCAGGTGCATCCTGTTTTAACTGATCATCCATAAAAATGTTCCTACAGCTTAATTGGAGTCCACCTGTGGTAAATTCAGTTGGTTGGACATGATTTGGAAAGGCACACCCACCTGTCTATATATGAGGTTCCACACTCGATAGTGCGTGGCAGAGCACAAACCAAGATTGAGGTCGAAGGAATTGTCTGTAGACCTCCAAAACAGGATTGTCTTAAGGCAAACATCTGGGGAAGGGTATAGAAAACTATCTGCTGCCTTGAAGACCTCAATGAGCACAGTGGCCTCCATCATCTGTATTGTAAGAAGTTTGGAATCACCAGGACTCTTCCTAGAGCTGGCTTGTCGTCTAAACTGAGGGTTAGGGGGAAAACTAAGGTCCTTAGCCAAAAGATGGCCAAGAACCCGATGGTCACTCTGTCTGAGCTACAACATTCCTCTGTGTAGAGCCGAGAACCTACTAGGACAACCATCTCTGCAGCAATCCACCAAATCAGGCCTGTATAGTGGCCAGACAGAAGACGTGTCTTAGTATAAAGTTTGCTTAAATGCATCTGTAAGACTCTCAAGACCGTGGGAAACAAAATTGTCTGGTCTGATGAGACTAAGATTTAAGTCTATGGAGTGAATGCCAGGTGTCATGTTTGGAGGAAACCAGACACCGCTCATCACCAGGCCAACACCATTTCAACAGTGAAGCATGGAGGTTGCAGCACCATGCTGTGGGAATGTTTTTTCAGCAGCAGGAACTAGGAGACTAGTCACGATAGATTTAAAGATAAATGCAGCAATGTACGGAGACATCCTGGATGAAAACCTGCTCCAGAGCGCTCTTGAAGTCAGACTGTGGCAACGGTTGTTCTTTCAGCCGGACAACAACCCTAAGCACATTGCCGAGATATCAAAGGAATGGTTTTAGGACAACTCTGTAAATGTCCTTGAATGGCCCAGTCACAGCCCAGACCTGGATCCCATTTAACATCTGGAGGGATGTAAAAAATGGCTGAAGTTCGTGAAAATGCCTAAAGATAGGTGTGCCAAGCTTGTGGCATCATATTTAAAAACACATCAACAAAATAATGGGCAAAGACTGTCAATACTTATGTACATGACATTTCTTACTTTTTTAGTTTTAATACAGTCGCAAAAACTTCTCATACATTGTTACATAGTCATTCAGGGGTACTGTGTGTAGAATTTTGAGGACAAAAATGAATGTATTCCATTATGGAACAAAGCTGTATAACATAGCAATGTGGAAAAAGTGAAGCGCTGTGAATACTTTCCAAATGCACTGTATATTACCACAGTATATGTGAAAGCGCAAATAATCATCCAGTACTTCTTACTAAACTGTTGTCTGACTGCCTTTTGGATGTGTCTTGTCTACAAGAGTGAAGATCAGGGCAGGTGCAGGTAGGTGCACCTGGGGCCATGTGAAAGCCACTTACTTGATGAATGCTCATCCAAGTGTTATATATAAATGCATTAATTAAAAGGTTTTGAGGGTGCTTCTGTTTTTTCCACACATGCGATGTAATCTGTAATATGTTTCCCTTTTAGGTGAAAAGGCGTTTGGTCAGATAGTGCTTGATGGGACTCCATCCCTCTCTTGTTTTGTATCTTGAAGCTGTTTTCTGACTTTTACAGGTCTCCCCATGCCAAAGAGATGGTACGCAAGACCTGAAATAGCCAAAGCAAAATTGAGCCAGAAATAAAGATGACAGTTTACAAATGCAAACCAGTAATCTACAATGTTTAAAAGAAGTCAGGATGAAGTAGTCTAGTCTTTTTTTATTTGCTCCATTATTAGCTTCATGCCTTTTGAAGAATAATGTATGATCTGTCTAAACGCTTTGATCCATGCT
This sequence comes from Entelurus aequoreus, assembly GCF_033978785.1. Taxonomy (NCBI): domain Eukaryota; kingdom Metazoa; phylum Chordata; class Actinopteri; order Syngnathiformes; family Syngnathidae; genus Entelurus; species Entelurus aequoreus. The sequence goes on from NC_084744.1 coordinate 53,010,776, forward strand.
CCTCTACCTCGATGTCCAGGTCGCGTCACCAATCTGCGCAGATCGACCTATGTGGTGCTGGATGAAGCTGACAGGATGTTTGACATGGGCTTTGAGCCACAGGTGGGCACCAGACCAGATTGTTTTGAAGCTTTGTTCAGGTCAGTCATTAATAGTAATCTCTGGTTCCTCCGCCAGGTAATGCGCATCGTGGACAATGTTCGTCCTGACCGGCAGACGGTGATGTTCTCCGCCACCTTCCCCAGAGCCATGGAAGCTCTCGCTCGAAGGATCTTGGCTAAGCCTCTTGAGATCCAGGTGGGAGGCCGCAGCGTGGTCTGCTCCGATGTGGAACAACATGTGGTAAGCCTTCTTGTTGAAATGTTCTGTTGTCTGTCCTTCATGGCTCACATAAAAACAACAAAAATAACCTGTGAAATAAATTCGCTCTTCCTTTTTGGACGTTGCGATCTGGTTGTAATATGGCCAATTGAGGTAATGACCCAGCAGATAGTGCTACACAGTGAAAAACTTGCTTTGTCGTGTCTCAAACAGCTAAAATCATGGACAAGCTGCTTCACATTGTGTGTGTATATATATATACCGGTATATAAAGGTTTACTTGAAATAGGGACAGATACAAAAACATAGACATCTAAAACAGTTATCCAATGTATGCATCATAGTGTTTGTAGCCAAAGCTAATTTACAACACTCAAAATGATTCCCGGGCGCGGCGCCGCTGCTGCCCACTGCTCCCCAGGGGGATGGGTCAAATGCAGAGGACAAATTTCACCACATCTAGTGTGTGTGTGACAATCATTGGTACTTTAATCTTAATCTTAATCTTGTTCCGAACAACAACACAGATCCAACATTGATAAAATAGGAAAATAAAAAATAGAATAAGGCAAAGATGAGTCAATAATAATGATAATAGAAATAATACAGACAAAGTGCAAACTAGATAAAAGCCAATAATAATAATAACACAGACAAAGTGCAGACTAGATAAAAACCAATTACCGTAATTTTTGGACTATAAGTCTGTTTTTTTCATAGTTTTTATAATTATAAACACATTACCATAAAATATCAAATAATATTATTTAGCTCATTCACGTAAGAGACTAGACGTATAAGATTTCATGGGATTTAGCGATTAGGAGTGACAGATTGTTTGGTAAACGTATAGCATGTTCTATATGTTATAGTTATTTGAATGACTCTTACCATAATATGTTACGTTAACATACCAGGCACATTCTCAGTTGGTTATTTATGCGTCATATAACGTACACTTATTCAGCCTGTTGTTCACTATTCTTTATTTATTTTAAATTGCCTTTCAAATGTCAATTCTTGGTGTTGGGTTTTATCAAATACATTTCCCCCAAAATGCGACTTATACTCCAGTGCGACTTATATACCGTAATTTCCGGACTATAAGCCGCTACTTTTTCCCCTCGTTCTGGTCCCTGCGGCTTATACAACGGTGCGGCTTATTTACGGCCTGTTCTTCTCCGACACCGACGAAGAGGATTTCGGTGGTTTTAGTACGCAGGGGGAAGACGATGACACAATGATTAAAGACTGACTTTTCATATACCGGTAGGCTGGTTATTTTGATAACGTACAGGCGAGCACTTTGTATTACTTTGCACCGCTGTATTATTTGTACTCTGCACGAATGCTGTTCGCCATGTCAAAGATGTGAAAGTTTGATTGAATGATTGGAAGATTTATTCTTAATAAATGGGACGCTTTGCGTTCCCAAACAGTCATCTCTGTCCCGACAATCCCCTCCGTGGTAGCAGGAACCCCTATATACTACGGTAATTACACATCAAAACCCTGCGGCTTATAGTCTGGTGCGGCTTATATATGGAGCAATCTGTATTTTCTCCTAAATTTAGCTGGTGCGGCTTATAGTCAGGTGCGGCTTATAGTCCGGAAATTACGGTATGTTTTTTTCCTTCTTTATTATGCATTTTCGGCCGGTGCGACTTATACTCCGGAGCGATTTATATTCCGAAAAATACGGTAGTAAAAATTAGTAAAAACTAAACATGGGAACACGATTGTTGCTCAACTAGCCACAATTGTGTTTGTTTTTTGAAAGTGACAAGTGCAGGTATACTTTTCAAAGTGTCAGGTAAAGAGTTCCATAGTTGTGGTCCTTTTATGGAAAAGGCAGTCTGGGCAAAAGATGTTCTACGGAATGGAACTCAACAGTTGCCTTTTGACGTTGCTCGCGTGGTAGATCTGGTACCACTTTGCAGGCTTGTAATTGCCTTGCAGAGCAATTGGGGAGCAGAGTTATCCAAGCATTTAAAAACCAGTTTGACTGTGTTTAACAAAATAAAATTGGTAAAACTTAAAATATTGTATTTGGTTCAAATTTGGCAATGATTATATCGTATACTCTTGTCTAGGACTTTCAAGGCGTGGTTATAAAGACACTCAATGGTCTTGATTGATGACTGGTGTGCCTGGGACCATGTAGTTAAGCCATAATATGTGTGAAAGAATCATTGAATTCATAAAAGTAAAAGCACAGCTGAGAGTTAAGCAGTTTCTTATAATCTTAAAACAGCCTAGGTTTGCCTTCAGGGTTTTATACATTTTCTTAATGTGACTTTTGAAATTCAGCTGATAGTCTATGATTATGCCCAAATATTTTACTTCAGGTACTTGTTCAATTGTCTCCTCATTAATTTTTATATTCAGGTTTGTTTGAGGTATAATCTACTTTCAAATATTTTTGAACGTAGATTATTGCATATTGTTCCAGTATATAGCACTTTGAGACAAGAATATGACGATTGATAGTCTAAAAGTAACATGTCTTCCTTCATTCCTTCAATTTTGGAGAGAAAAATCGCAATTAGGTTTTTTCTCCATCGTACAACCCTAGTAGAACATACACACTGAAAAAAATGCCCCTTTTTAAAAAATGTTTAAAAAAAAAATAATACAGGTTATTTTTGCTTGTAATGAGCAAAACAATTCCGCTTTAAAAATTTAAGTGATCTTGAAATTAGCAGCTAAAACGTATTGGCTATACTTAATGGTATTGTTAAGTTTTTTGTCTTGCAACAAACTTATCATGCTTAAAATTAGTACTTTTTTCCTCAGAAGATCTATTGTCAAAAAAACCGTTATGTCTCACTGAAAAATGACTACTCAGGGGATTGTGACTTGTATTAAGTTTGTTCATATTTTTTGACTAGAAATTAGAAATATATACTTGGTGAGATTGTGAGTTTTTCCCCAGTGTACTTGTCAAAACAGGATGTACCTCCTTTCATTTTTTTATTGCAGCATTCATTATTATTTTATATATTTGTTTACTCATTACGTTTCTCTCAACATTTAGTCATGCATGCATTCATACATTTATGTATTATTTGCTAGGGAATTCCTTGTGCTTTGTTGCCAAGTAGAATCCTACTATGTTCCTGTTGGAGATCAAGTAAACTCTGGCATTGTTTAATATTTGCTCTTGCAGCTTGTGATTGAGGAGGACAAAAAGTTCCTGAAGCTCCTGGAGATCCTGGGCCACTATCAGGAAAAGGGCTCTGTCATCATTTTTGTGGACAAACAGGAGCACGCCGACGCTCTCCTCAAAGATCTGATGAAGGCCTCCTACCCCTGCATGTCCCTGCATGGAGGTATTGCTCCACTTCTGAGGAGAAACCTGCAAAATGATTTAGCAATTTTCCAGTCCTGAAAAAGTTTTAAATGTCCCAGAAACGGTTCAAGTTATTCTGGGAACTGCTTTATTTGACTCGCCTGCTTTGTGAATGAGGTAGTTTTCGCCTCGTCTTCTGGGCAACATTAAGGCACAACGCCTGTCTCCCTCCAGCCGGTGCACAGCCCCATATGATGCTAACAGCTAATCATATTTGTTTATTTCAGTTTTTTTATGGTAACGTTTTGAGTCATAAATCGTTAATAACATAAAAACTAAACTATTTGCAGCAGATGTGACTCGTTTGGGGAGGTTTTGACATGGTGGAGGAGCTTGTTATGGATAATAATAATAATAATAATACATTTTATTTATAAGGCGCCTTTCTGGGCACTCAAGGACACCGTACAAAATCAAAACAGTAAAATCAAATTGGATAAAAACACAACAACAACAAAGATAGAGAAGAAAAGATGATTACAATGAATAAGCAGTCAGGAATAGGTGTGTTTTGAGTCTTGATTTGAAGAGGGATATTGAATCTAAGTTACGAAGGTCTGGTGGTAAAGAGTTCCTAAGATAACATGTTGATGACATAAAAACTATAATAGACAAAACATGTTTGCAGCACAAACCAATGGGACAAGTTTGGTGAGATTTGGACAGGGTGTGGAGGGCTGTTATTTTAGTAAATAGTGGCGACTGAAGCGACATCCACATTAGAACTATTACTTTTTCAAACAATGCTCATTAGTGTCTATATTTTTCTAAAGCGAGGGAAAAAGCGTTGGCGAAGGTGTTTTGTGCAACCCCTGAATGAGTGGAGGCAGAGGATGGGTGGGAGGGAGAACCAGGAAATGATGCACAAAAGGCCCTAACATAATCTGATGCAGTGTTTTTCAACCACTGTGCCGCGGCACTAGGGTGCCGTGAGATACAGTCTGGTGTGCCGGGGGGGGATTATGCAGTTTCACCTATTTGGGTTAAAAATATTTTTTGCAAACCAGTAATTATAGTCTGCAAATAATGTGCCGTTGTTGAGTGTTGGTGCTGTCTAGAGCTCGGCAGAGTAACCATGTTATACCATACCATATCAGTAGGTGGAAGCCGGTAGCTAATTGCTTTGTAGATGTCGGGAACACGTCGTGAGACGACGATGGTTTGTCGTGATCACAATATGCAGGCAACAGCGGGAGGCAGCGTGCAGATAAAAAGGTATCTAATGCTTAAACTTAAAATAAACAAAAGGTGAGTGCCCCTAAGAAAAGGCATTAAAGCTTAGGGATGACTATGTAGAACGAAACTAAAACTGAACTGGCTACAAAGTAAACAAAAACAGAATGCTGGACGACAGCAAAAACTTACAGCGTGTTGGGCAGAGATGGCGTCCACAAAGTACATCCGTACATGACATGACAACAATGTCCACACAAAAAAAAAAGATAGCAACAACTTAAATATTCTTGATTGCTAAAACAAAGCAGGTGCAGGGAATAGCGCTCAAAGGAAGACATGAAACTGCAACAGGAAAGAAAGGCCACCAAAATAGGAGCGCAAGACAAGAACTAAAACACTACTCACGGAAAAAAGCCAAAAAACTCAAAATAAGTCAGGGCGTGATGTGACAGTAGACCTACTTTGAGACAAGAGCTATATTGATGCATGGTTGGTTATGGTTTAAAGTCGTATCCAACAATTGCGACAACGACTTTTTATTGTCTACTGAGCTTCAGTTTTTAATGATTTCTGCTGGTGGTGTGCCTCTGGATTTTTTCAATGGAAAAAATGCGCCTTAGCACAAAAAAGGTTAAAAAAACCCACTGCTCTGATGGATTGTAGTCAGTTGCTCTTACTCAAAGCAGACATACGCCGAGCATGTGCACGCCAAGCTCAAATGTGGAGCGAGCACACAAAACACTGCTCAGCATTACATGTGACACCATCTGCATTTTGTCACCAAAGCATATCATGAAATTCAAATCGGGCCATTCCCACGACTCACCTGCAAGACAATTTGCATCACAGGTAATGTCCCTTGTCAAACTAGCGGCAACGTTATGGTAGCGAGAATACTCCTCTTCCTCTTCTCTTCCACTGCCTCATCGTCAATGTATCATACGTAAACAGGGACAGGCACAGGGATTGTAGGAAACTACAACGCGGAAGTGCACGTGACTATGAAAGCGCTGATGACTGTAAGCACCTTTTTAAAAAGGCGACCAATCACACGGAGCTATCATTTTTTGGAGGTGCATGTAAGGTGCCAGAGGCTTGGGAAGGGCTATTTGAGATGGGTGACATGAGCACACAAGGGCCAATAATTGACCATTTTATTGTATATTTTGATGTACAGTGTAAAAAAATTACAAATCTTTACATGATAGAGCAGTGGTTCTTAACCTTGTTGGAGGTACTGAACCCCACCAGTTTCATATGCGCATTCACCGAACCCTTCTTTAGTGAAAAATAAAATGCTTTTTTTTTTTCAAATTCAAGACAGTTATATGTTTTTGGTAACACTTTAGTATGGGGAACATATTCAAAGTAACAAAGACTTAATTTACAGTTTTTTGGACACAAGGGGAACATATTCTAAGTAAAAAAGACTTAATTTAGAGTTATTTGGACACTAGGGGAACATATTCTAAGTAACAAAGACTTAATTTAGAGTTATTTGGTTAGGGTTAGGGCCAGGGTTAGGGTTATAATAAGGCCGTGCCGAATAAGGCATTAATAAGTACTTAATAATGACTAGTTAAGAGCAAATATGTTACTAATTTGCATGTTAATAAGCAACTAATTAATGGTGAATATGTTCCCCATACTAAAGTGTTACCATGTTTTTTTACTGGTGCACAAAATGAACCGTGCATGAACATTACCTTGTTCAAAGAAAAAAACCAACACTGCATAAACTCACAACAAATTACACACGTGCAAATCAGTCTGACTTCTGCTGTTGCCTTATCCGTAATACGTCGATAGGGAGAAGTTTTTATTTACACGATTAGTCGATTGTGTTTTGACCTCCGCCGAACCCCGAGGCCGACTCACCAAAGCCCTAGGGTTCGATCGAACCCAGGTTAAGAACCACTGTTAAAGTTAAAACAGTCCCAATGATTGTCTCACACACACTAGGTGTGGTGAAATTTGTCCTCTGCATTTGACCCATCCCCTTGTTCACCCCCCTGGGAGGTAAGGGGAGCAGTGGGCAGCAGCGGTGCCGCGCCCGGGAATCATTTTTGGTGATTTAACCCCCAATTCCAACCCTTGATGCTGAGTGCCAAGCAGGGAGGTAATGGGTCCCATTTTTTATAGTCTTTGGTATGACTCGGCCGGGGTTTGAACTCACAACCTACCGATCTCAGGGCGGACACTCTAACCACTAGGCCACTGAGTAGAGTAAAAAACTGCTGCAATCATTAGATTTATACTGTTAAACATACAATGCTTTTTCCAGCAGTGAATGAATGTCTGTGTGAATGAGACAAATAATGTCAAGCGCTTTGGGTATCGGCATAGTATAGCCCAGGGGTCCTCAAGTACAAATCTTGAAGGTCCACAAATGTTATTTTGAAACGGGCTGGGTCCGTTTATTATCGATCAAGCTTATATAGTAGCAGGAAGTAGGTAGTAGTTTAACATTTTCTTAAAATTAACAAAAATAAAATAAATATCCAATAAAATACATGAAAAATTTTCTTTGAAACAAAAATAAATAAGAACTTAAATAAAACTTTCAGTTTTAACAAAAAATAAATACTTTTAAACACAACCCTCCTATCCCTGGTAAACAAATGACCTCAACAGATCTCATTCATGTGCAAATATAACTAGACAACTGTGTGCCTGCAGCGAAAGGTTCCATGCATGTGGCATGAGCGCTGTATGACCCAGGTGGTAACAGCCTATCAGCGCGTCGTTGTGATAGAGATGACACCCATACTCTGATTGGCTGATTCCGCAGCCAATCAGAGTGGCGTTCTCTCGCTCTCACTCCGTCTCTCTCTCTTTCTCTCTCTGAGAGAGAGAGAGAGAGACGGAGTGAGTGAGACACGGAGAAGTGTAAACGAAATGTGGAGATATTTGACTAAAAACAACAAAGAACGTTGACTTGCGCTAGCGATGACTCAAAGATAAATACAATTATTATATTTTTTTATAATAATTATAATTATTAAAAAATATATATATATATATTTTTTTTTTACTATAATTCGTGCTGGGTCCGGACGGACACGTCGCTGGGTCTGGACATGGACCGCAGTCCGCCTGTTGAGGATCACTGGTATAGCCCCACATAAATTAAGACTATTTACAACATTTCACTTTAAATGGAAAAACAGTACCACTGTTTTATTTTTTATTGTGGAAATAAAAATACACCGTAATACACCGTTAAAACAACAGTAGATTTTACAGTAAAAAAACAACAACCGACAGCTCAGTCGACATCATTTTACCATACACACTAGAGATGTCCGATAATGGCTTTTTTGCCGATATTCCGATATTGTCCAACTCTTAATTACCGATACCGATATCAACCGCTACCGATATATACAGTTGTGGAATTAGCACATTATTATACCTAATTTTGTTGTGATGCCCCGCTGGATGCATTAAACAATGTAAGAAGGTTTTCCAAAATAAATCAACTCAAGTTATGCAAAAAAATGCCAACATGGCACTGCCATATTTATTATTGAAGTCACAAAGTGCATTATTTTTTTTTAACATGCCTTTAAAACAGCAGCTTGGAATTTGGGACATGCTCTCCTTGAGAGCGCATGAGGAGGTTGAGGTGGGCGGGGCTGAGGTGTGAGGGGGGATAGCGGCGGTGTATGTTGTAGCGTCCCGGAAGAGTTAGTGCTGCAAGGGGTTCTGGGTATTTGTTCTGTTGTGTTTATGTTGTTATGGTGCGGATGTTCTCCCGAAATGTTTGTCATTCTTGTTTGGTGTGGGTTCCCAGTGTGGCGCATATTTGTAACAGTGTTAAAGTTGTTTATACGTCCACCCTCAGTGTGACCTGTATGGCTGTTGACCAAGTAGGCATTGCATTCACTTGTGTGTGTGAAAAGCCGTAGATATTATGTGATTGGGCCGGCACGCAAAGGCAGTGCCTTTAAGGTTTATTGGCGCTCTGTACTTCTCCCTACGTCCGTGTACACAGCGGCGTTTTAAAAAGTCATAAATTTTACTTTTTGAAACCGATAATTTCCGATATTACATTTTAAAGCATTTATCGTCCGATATTATCTGACATCTTTAATACACACTGGTAGTTTTTTCAATTTACAATAATATACCACCGTACATATTACTGTAAAGTATATTGTCATTTTTTACAGTGTACAATCTGACCTTTAACATGCTTTGAAATCATAAGTCAAAGTAGGGTTATATAATGTAAATGATATTAAAATGTAAAAGGTATGCAATTTCATGCAGTACATTGTTTTTGGTCAAAATAGAAAAAAAGCATACATTTAGCAAGAAAAGATTTGGTACTTTATTGATGCATAGTCTTTCCGGGCATTGGCGGGCCATATAAAATGATGTGGCCCTCGGCTTTGAGTTTGACTCCTGCCTATGAATCAGTGTATGACGTGATAGAATAATGTTAGGGAACCCTGAGAAAGTTTTCATCCAGTTACTTCGTCACGAACCTTTTAGGCATCGACCAGTACGACAGAGACAGCATCATCAACGACTTTAAAAACGGCGCCTGTCGCCTGATGGTGGCCACTTCCGTGGCAGCCCGAGGTCTGGATGTCAAACAGCTCATCCTGGTGGTCAACTACAACTGCCCCAACCACTACGAGGACTACGTGCACAGGGCGGGACGCACGGGCAGAGCTGGCAACAAGGTATGTGTGTCACCTTCACTACATGCATCATTGGAGATGACGCTGGGAGCCTTCTTTCCAGGGTTTCGCCTACACTTTCATCACAGAGGATCAGGTCCGCTACGCTGGTGACATCATCAAAGCCTTGGAGCTCAGCGGTTCTCCCGTCCCGGCGGAGCTGGAACAGCTTTGGGCCTCCTTTAAAGACCAGCAGAAAGCGGTAGGACGAAGTTCATTCTGTTCATCCTGTTCATTCCTCCATTGATTCCTTAATTCATCCATTTATTCGTTCATCTATTCACCCACCCATCCATTGAGCCATTCATCCAGCCATCAGTGTGTGAATGGGTGAATGTGGAAATAGTGTCAAAGCGCTTTGAGTGCCTTGAAGGTAGAAAAGCACTATACAAGTATAACCCATTTACAATAGTCATTGATTCATCATCCATTCATCCATCGATTCACTATTCATTTATTCACACATCCATTCATTAATTCGCTCATTCATTCAGTCATTCATTTGATTGATCAATTCCTTCATTCTTCCATTGATTTGTCTGTTCATTCATTCATTCATCCATTCGTTGATTCATCCATGTGTCCATTGAGTCATTCATTCATCATCCAGTCATCCATCCATCCATTCGTTCATTCAGCCATAGATTTTTTTCATTGATACAGCCATTGATTCATCCATTCGTCCCTTTATTTTATCCATCAAATGATTTATTTATTTATTCATTCATCCATCGATTGATTGATCCATCCATCCATTTTCTACCGCTTGCCCCTCGCGGGAGAGCTGGGGTCTATATTAGCTGCACTCCAACCATCCATTCATTCATTCATCAATCAAGCCGTCCATTTTCTAGCGTTTGCCCCTCTCAGTGTAGCGGGGGAACTCCATCCATCCATTCATTCCTTCAGGAATAGATTTTTCCGTTGATACAGCCATTGATTTATCCATTTGTCCATTCATTTACCCTTTTTTTTTTTAATCCATCAAATGATTGATTGATTTATCCATTTATTCATTGATCCGTTAATTGATCTATTTTCTACTGATTGCCCCTCGCGGGAGAGCTGGGGCCTATATAGCTGCACTCCAACCATCCATCCATTCATTCATTCATTCATTTGTCCATCCATCCATCCATCCATCCATCCATTCATTCATCTGTCCATCCATTCATTCATTCATCAAGCCGTCCATTTTCTAGCGTTTGCCCCTCTGTGTAGCGGGGGAACTCCATCCATCCATTCATTCCTTCAGGAATAGATTTTTCCGTTGATACAGCCATTGATTTATCCATTTATCCATTCATTTACCCTTTTTTTTTTAATCCATCAAATGATTGATTGATTTATCCATTTATTCATTGATCCGTTAATTGATTTATTTTCTACTGATTGCCCCTCGCGGGAGAGCTGGGGCCTATATAGCTGCACTCCAACCATCCATCCATTCATTCATTCATTCATTCATTTGTCCATCCATCCATTCATCTGTCCATCCATTCATTCATTCATCAAGCCGTCCATTTTCTAGCGTTTGCCCCTCTCAGTGTAGCTGGGGAACTCCATCCATCCATCCATTCATTCATTCATTCAGGAATAGATTTTTCCATTGATACAGCCATTGATTTATCCATTTATCCATTCATTCATCCTTTTTTTTATCCATCAAATGATTGATTGATTTATCCATTTATTCATTGATCCGTTAATTGATTGATCTATTTTCTACTGATTGCCCCTCGCGGGAGAGCTGGGGCCTATATAGCTGCACTCCAACCATCCATTCATTCATTCATTCATCAAGCCGTCCATTTTCTAGTGTTTGCCCCTCTGTGTAGCGGGGGAACTCCATCCATTCATTCATTCAGCCATAGATTTTTCCATTGATACAGCCATTGATTCATCCATTTATCCATTCATTCATCCTTTATTTTATCCATCAAATGATTTATTTATTTATCCATTTATTCATTGATCCATTTTCTACTGCTTGCCCCTCGCGGGAGAGCTGGGGCCTATATTAGCTGCACTCCATCCATCCATTCATTCATTCATTCATTCATCCATCCATCCATCCATCCATTCATTCATCTGTCCATCCGTTCATTCATTCATCAAGCCGTCCATTTTCTAGAGCTTGCCCCTCTCAGGGTAGCAGGGGAACTCCATCCATTCATTCATTCAGCCATAGATTCATCCATTTATCCATTCATTCATCCTTTATTTTATCCATCAAATGATTGATTTATTTATACATTTATTAATTGATCCATCAATTGGTTGATCCATTTTCTACCGCTTGCCCCTCGCGGGAGAGCTGGGGCCTATATTAGCTGCACTCCAACTATCCATCCATCCATCCATCCATCCATCCATCCATCCATTCATTCATCTGTCCATCCATACATTCATTCATTCATCCATCAAGCCATCCATTTTCTAGCGCTTGCCCCTCTCAGGGTAGCGGGGGAACTCCATGCATCCATTCGTTCATTCAGCCATAGATTTTTTTATTGATACAGTCATTGATTCATCCATTTATCCATTCATTCATCCTTTTTTTTATCCATCAAATGATTTATTTATTTATCCATTTATTCATTCATCCATCGATTGATTGATCCATCCATCCATTATCTACCGCTTGCCCCCTGGGGCAAGCTTTCCAAAAGCAGACATTGGGAGTGACCACGACCTCGTCCTGATGTCCTTTCACCTTCGCTTGAAGAAGATCAAAAGCTCTAAGTGCACTAGAATGAAGTTCGATCTGGACAAACTGCGAGACCCTGAGGTGGCAGAAGTCTTCAAGACAAGGATAGGAGGGGGGTTTGCACCACTGATCAATCTAGGTGCAAAAGAAATTGATGTCAATAGCATGACCATCACGTTGAACAAAGTCATAACCGAAACAGCCACTGAGATCCTTGGCAAACTCCGCCCAAAGAAGAAACCTTGGGTCACTAATGAACTGCTAGACTTGTGTGACAAGCGGAGAGCCCTGAAGAAGAGTAAGAACTCACCTGAAGGATCTGATGCTTATAGAGTAATCAATAAGAGCATCAAGAAAGGCATGCAGTCAGCAAAACAGAACTGGATTGAGGGAAAGTGCCAAGAAATAGAGAACAGCCTGAATGCCAACAACAACACCAAGAAGGCATATCAAACTGTTAAGGAGCTAACAAGAGCAAAACAAACCAGAGTCTCTGCAATCCAGAGCAAGACCGGTGATTGCCTAGCGGAAGAACAGAAGATCCTAGACAGGTGGACAGAATACTGCTCTGAGCTCTACAACCACACGGCACGCAGAGATCCAACAATCCTGACATGTCCTCAACCCACAGAGGATGAAGACACACTCCCCATCCTCCGTGAAGAAGTTGAGGCAGCAATCCGAGCACTGAAAAAAGGAAAAGCAGCCGGAGTGGACAACATCCCAGCTGGGCTCGTACAAGCAGGGGGAGAAGCCATGATCGACACCCTCACCATCCTGTGCAACAAAATCTGGCAGAGTGGTGAGTGGCCTACATCATGGACCCAGTCACTTATCATCACACTTCCGAAAAAAGGCAATCTCCAACTGTGCCAAAACTACCGCACCATCAGTCTTATTAGCCATCCCAGCAAAGTCCTACTGAAAATAATACTAAATAGGTTAAAACCCCAAGCTGAACTGATTATAGCTGAAGAACAGGCTGGATTTAGAGCAGGGCGGAGCACCACAGAACAGATTTTCAACTTGAGAATCATTTGTGAGAGACATCTGCAGCATCAACAACACCTTTACCATGTGTTTGTAGACTTTAAGAAAGCCTTTGACCGGGTATGGCATGCTGCACTGTGGGCAACCATGAGGAAATACAACATCAGTCCTAACCTTGTCAGAGTCATTCAACATCTGTACAATAAAGCTACCAGCGCAGTTCTCTACAACGGCGCTATCGGAGACTGGTTCAGGACAACAATTGGAGTGCGCCAAGGATGCCTTCTCTCTCCCATTCTCTTTAACATCTTTCTGGAGCGTATCATGACGGATGCCTTAGCAGATCATGAAGGAACTGTCAGCATTGGAGGCAGACCAATCACCAACCTCCGTTTTGCAGATGATATCGATGGGCTAGCTGGAGAAGAAAGAGAACTTGCCAGTCTAGTTGAAAGGCTTGATACCACCTCCCGAGCCTACGGAATGGAAATCCATGCTGAAAAGACCAAAATGATGACCAACAACAAAAATGGCATCCGCTCAGACATCAAAGTCAATGGACAGGCACTGGACACGGTGTCAAGCTTCAAGTACCTCGGTGCAATCGTGTCCGATGAAGGATCCAAACGGGAAGTCCTTGCCAGGAGCGCTCAAACAACTGCTGCCCTGGCAAAACTCAAACCCATATGGAAAGACACAAACATCAGTCTGGCATCAAAGGTGAGATTACAGCGCTCACTTGTAATGTCGATCTTCCTTTACGCCTGTGAAACATGGACCCTTACAGCAGAGCTGCAGAAAAGAATTCAGAACATGGAGATGAGATGCTACAGAAGACTCATGGGTATCTCCTACACCCAACATGTCACAAACGAAGAAGTCCGGCAAAAGATCAGCCAAGCCATCGGCCCACATGATGACCTGCTCACCACGGTCATAAAGCGGAAACTGAGGTGGTACGGACACATCACCAGATCCTCAGGCCTTGCAAAAACAATCCTGCAAGGCACCGTACAAGGTGGCAGGAGACGAGGGAGACAAAAGAAAAGATGGGAAGATAACATCGGAGAATGGACTCACCTGAAACTCACCGAGGCAATGAGAGCTGCTGAGGACAGAGAGGGATGGAGAGAGCTGGTCAACAGATCGTCTGTGGTGCCCCAACGACCCTTTGGGGTTATGGGATAGGTTAGGTTAGGTTAGGCCCCTTGGGGCCTATATTAGCAGCACTCCAACATTCATTCATTAATTCATCCATCCATCCATTCATCTGTCCATCCATCCATTCATTCATTCATCAAGCCGTCTATTTTCTAGCGCTTGCCCCTCTCGGGGTAGCGGGGGAACTCCATCCATTCATTCACTCAGCCACATATTTTTTTATTGATAAAGCCATTGATTCATCTATTTGTCCATTGATCCTTTTTTTTATCCATCCTTTTTTTTATCCATCAAATGATTTATTTATCCATTTATTCATTCATCCATCGATTGATTGATCCATCCATCCATTATCTACCGCTTGCCCCTCGCGGGAGAGCTGGGGCCTATATTAGCTGCACTCCAACATTCATTCATTCATCCATCTGTCCATCCATCCATTCATTCATTCATCAAGCCGTCCATTTTCTAGCGCTTGCCCCTCTCGGGGTAGCGGGGGAACTCCATCCATTTATTCAGCCATTTATTTGTCCATTCATTCGCCCATCCATCCAGCCATTGATTCATACACCCATTTATCCGTCCATCCATTCACCCATTCATGGATTGTTGTGTTTGTGTGGCAGGAGGGGAAGGTCATCAAGAGCAGCAGCGGCTTCTCTGGAAAAGGCTTCAAGTTTGACGAGACGGAACACGCGCTGGCCAACGAGAGGAAGAAGCTGCAGAAGGCTGCACTGGGCCTGCAGGACTCTGATGACGAGGACAGAGCTCTGGATGTGAGTGCAGCATTTATTCATCAATATTAGAGATGTCCGATAATGGCTTTTTTGCTGATATCCGATATTCCGATGTTGTCCAACTCTTAATTCCAGATTCCGATATCAACCGATACCGATATATACAGTCGTGGAATTAACACATTATTATGCCTAATTTTGTTGTGGTGCCCCGCTGGATGCATTAAACAATGTAACTTTACCATGAATTGATTAACGTGGACCCCGACTTAAAGAAGTTAAAAAACTTATTCAGGTGTTACTATTTAGTGGTCAATCGTACGGAATATGTACTGTACTGTGCAATCTACTAATACAAGTTTTAATCAATCAATCAAAAACAAGGTTTTCCAAAATAAGAGAACAACTTCAACTGCAGTTATGGGAAAAAAAGCGCCAACATGGCACTGCCATATTTATTATTGAAGTCACAAAGTGCATTATTTTTTTTAACATGCCTCAAAACAGCAGCTTGGAATTTGGGACATGCTCTCCCTGAGATAATCCTAATACCTCAAAACATGCCTCAAAACAACAGTTACAAAAACAATGAAGGCACACAGCTTCAGTCCAGAGTATACTAGAGTATACTTGCCAACCTTGAGACCTCCAAATTCGGGAGTCAGGGGGTTTGGTGTTAGCGGGGCGTGTATATTGTAGCGTCCCGGAAGAGTTAGTGCTGCAAGGGGTTCTGGGTATTTCTTCTGTTGTGTTTATGTTGTGCTACGGTGCGGATGTTCTCCCGGAATGTGTTTGTCATTCTTGTTTGGTGTGGGTTCACAATGTGGCGCATATTTGTAACAGTGTTAAAGTTGTTTATACGGCCACCCTCAGTGTGACCTGTATGGCTGTTGATCAAGTATGCATTGCATTCACTTGTGTGTTTAAAAGCCGTATATATTATGTGACTGGGCCGGCACGCTGTTTGTATGGAGGAAAAGCGGACGTGACGACAGGTTGTAGAGGACGCTAAAGGCAGTGCCTTTAAGGCACGCCCCCAATATTGTTGTCCGGGTGGAAATCGGGAGAATGATTTCCCCGGTAGATTTTCGGGTGGGGCACTGAAATTTGGGAGTCTCCCGGGAAAATCGGGAGGGTTGGCAAGTATGCCCTACGTCCGTGTTTTACCGGATATGTACCGCTCCGTACAGCGGCGTTTTAAATAGTCATTAATTTTACTTTTTGAAACCGATACCGATAATCTCCGATATTACATTTTAAAACATTTATCGGCCGATAATATCGGACATCTCTAATCAATATGTTTCGGATTGATATCGTTGCTGTCCCCCTTTAGATCGAGGAGCAGATTGAGAGCATGTTCAACTCCAAGAAGAGGGTGAAGGACCTGACGGCTTCTGGAGCAGCGGCTGCCGCCGCAGGCTCCATGGGCGGCTCGTCGTCCTCTAGTGGTTCCATGTCAGGGCTGGGGCCCACGTCAGCCGGAAACATCCAGAAACTGGAGATGGCCAAACGACTGGCTCTCAAGATCAACGCTCAGAAAAACCTTGGCGCCGAAGCTCAGGTACAAAGTGTTGTGCCTTCTCCGGGGAAATGTCTATCTTCAGAATGGCGAGACGTACCTTGTGTGTTTGTCTGCGCCTCCAGGATGTGATGCAGCAGGCCACCAACGCCATCCTGCGCGGCGGCTCCATCTTGACGCCATCCGTTTCGGCCAAGACCATCGCCGAGCAGCTGGCGGAGAAGATCAACGCCAAGCTGAACTACACCCCGGTGGAGAAGCTGGAGGAGGATCGGCAGGCAGCCGACCAGTCGGAGACCGTCAAGAGATACGAGGAGGAACTGGAGATCAACGACTTTCCGCAGGTCAGACGCCTGACACTCATTCATTATGTCTGCTGGCAAACCTGCCTCACCTGTCACTCCAACACAGACGGCCAGGTGGAAGGTGACGTCCAAGGAAGCTCTGCAAAGGATCGGAGAATACTCGGAAGCCGCCATCACCATCAGAGGAACTTATTTCCCTCCAGGCAAGGAGCCTAAAGAGGGCGAGCGCAAGATCTACTTAGCCATTGAAAGTAAGCTAAAGTGTCTTCCACGTTTATACTTTCACTTTCTTCTACAACCTTTTCAGTATCGACATGGATCATGCATACTTGTATTATTTAGTAGGGTGGAATGTTAGAAAAGGTTTGATCAAGTGAAATGAGTCAAACAGAGAACAATGGTAGGTATGAAAAACACTAACCTATTTATTATAATGAACTTCTGCTGTCTTTAGTCGAATTGAAGTGGTAATTGTTCTTGGTTGAAGTTACACAGTAAGGTGAATGACGCGGACACGTTTTTTACTGGATATTTTCTAATGCACTCCTACCTTGGAGATTTTGTATGCGTAAGTAATATGCAGCTATGATTATTTGGTACTTGTTTGTATTCACAGATGTGCTGTATTATTGTTTAATGGCTGTGCAGCTTTGCACAAATAAACACGCTGCAGGACGGCTTGTATCGCAAATGATATCACACCCAAGCAAACACGTTGCAGGACTGCTTATATCGCACATGATATTGCACATAAGTAAACACGCTGCAGGACTGCTTGTATCGCACATGATATCACACAAAAGTAAACACGCTGCAGGACTGCTTGTATCGCACGCGATATCTACCGCACACACAAGTAAACACGCAAGACTGCTAATATCGCACATGATATCACACGTAAGTAAGCACGCTGCAGCACTGCTCGTATTGCACATGATACCACACACAAGTAAACACGTTACAGGACTGCTTGTATCACACATGATATCACACACAAACCTGTTGCAGTATTGCTCGTATCACACGTGATATTACACAAGTAAACATGCTGTAAGACTGCTTGTATCGCACATGATATCACACACAAGTAAACACGTTACAGGACTGCTTGTATCACACATGATATCACACACAAACTCGTTGCAGTATTGCTCGTATCACACGTGATATTACACAAGTAAACATGCTGCAGGACTGCTTGTATCGCACATTATATCACACTAACAACATGCTGCAGGACTGCTTGTATCGCACACGATATCCACCACACACACAAGCAAACACGCTGCAAGACTGCTAATATCGCACGATATCACACGCAAGTAAGCACGCTGCAGGACTGCTTGTATCACACATGATATCACACACAAACACGTTGCAGCATTGCTCGTATCACACGTGATATTACACAAGTAAACATGCTGCAGGACTGCTTGTATCGCACATGGTATCACACAAAAGTAAACACGCTGCGGGACTGCTTGTATTGCACATGATATCACAATAACATGCTGCAGGACTGCTTGTATCGCACACGATATCTACCACACACAAGTAAACACGCTGCAAGACTGCTAATATCGCACATGATATCACACGTAAGTAAGCACGCTGCAGCTCGTATTGCACATGATACCACACACAAGTAAACATGTTACAGGACTGCTTGTATCACACACAAACACGTTGCAGTATTGCTCGTATCACATGTGATATTACACAAGTAAACATGCTGCAAGACTGCTTATATCACACACAAGTAAACACGCTGCAGGACCGCTTTTATCACACCTATCATCACACAAGTAGACACGCCGCAGGACTGCTCGTATTGCACATGATATCACATAAGTAAACACGTTACAGGACTGCTTGTCGCGCACATGATATCACACGCAAGGAAACAAGCTGCAGGACTGTTTGTATCGCACATGATATCACACAAAAGTAAACACGCTGCATGACTGCTTGTTAAAGTTAAAGTACCAATGATTGTCACACACACACTAGGTGTGGCGAAATTATTCTCTGCATTTGACCCATCACCCTTGATGCTGAGTGCCAAGCAGGGAGGTAATGGGTCCCATTTTTATCGTCTTTGGTATGACTCGGCCGGGGTTTGAACTCACAACCTACCGATCTCAGGGCGGACACTCTAACCAATATCACACACAAGTAAAAACGTTGCAGTAATGCTCGTATCATTTTACAAGCAACCACATATAATCTGATACATTATTTTATTATAAATCGCTCCGGAGTATACGTCGCACCGACCGAAAATGCATAATAAAGAAGGAAAAATAACATATAACAACAGGCTGAATAAGTGTACGTTATATGAGGCATAAATAACCAACTGAGAACGTGCCTGGTATGTTAGCGTAACATATTATGGTAAGAGTCATTCAAATAACTATAACATATAGAACATGCTATACGTTTACCAAACAATCTGTCACTCCTAATCGCTAAATCCCATGAAATCTTATACGTCTAGTCTCTTACGTGAATGAGCTAAATAATATTATTTGATATTTTACGCTAATGTGTTAATAATTTCACACATAAGTCGCTCCTGAGTATAAGTCGCACCCCGGGCCAAACTATGAAAAAAAACTGCGACTTATAGTCCGAAAAATACGGTACTTGCTTTTTTGCTGATATCTGTGACCGGGACACTCCTAATACACAACATTGAAGTGTAGTAAAAATGTTTTGCCTTGTCTTATACGGTTGTTTTTATTCAGGTAATGTACACTTTTTACTTCAATTGTGTATGAAGCAAAGGTAATACGGAGTAATGTACTTCTCACTGTGTTCAGGTGCAAATGAACTGGCTGTGCAGAAAGCCAAAACCGAGATCACTCGTCTCATCAAAGAAGAGCTCATCAGACTAGTAAGTATCATCTAACTAACAAATACCAATTATTATCGTGTCAGCTTTTATTTATAACCTTTTTTCTCCTCTTTTTTTACAGCAAAACTCCTACCAGCCGACAAGCAAAGGACGATACAAAGTGTTGTAAAGCGAAAGCAGGCAAAGTGTTGTAAAAGAACGATACTTATAAAAAAAATAAAACCAAGCCAAGGAGTCCTTTTAAAATCAGGAACATTTTTGCCATTTTAAAATAAAACGGAAAAAAAGATTCTCCCTCGTCTTTGATTTGTCACCTTTTATTTGCCATATATTTAATTTTGAATATCGGTTAGTGATGCAAGAGAAGCATTGAGTTATGTGTTTTTATTGTGCGTTATAACGTCATATTTTTGTACAAACCTCACCTGTAGAAAGATTGCTTTTACTGCATAATAAATCATTGTGTTGCTGAGAAATGCGCCTTCTATTGTTTGTATGAATGTACGTGTGTGCACCGTCGAGCTGACTGTATTTACATTATTTAATAGTACTTTGTATATTATTCATTAGGAGTGGGTGGTGCCGTTTGGCTCGCACTAATACTCCAATTTGAGCGAACGATCGACTAATAAATCCAGATAACGGTGAGAACGGTCTTTTTAAGTCTTGATATTGGTTTTATTGGGGCTGCGAATGGATAAAACACATCTTTATTGTTAAGAAAAAGGCGAGAATGAAAGGGGGGGCAAGATTGTCAGAAACGCACTGCGCATGCTCAGACTGTCCTCGCCATTTATGAATTTTTAATGGAAAATGGCGGCTTTTCTCATCCAAATCCTCGCAGCTCGGAGATAAAAAAAAAAGCCAAGAACAAGGAGCTTCTTTTTCGGCCATTGTTTAGCATCGCGTTGACGCTCCATTGCCGGCTGTCGGATGCAATGAGGGCCTGCTAGCAAGAGGGGAAAGATGATATATGAAAATGGATCTTTTCGCGCTCTGAGGCGATGAAAGCTCCTTTTTGCTCCTTAACTCTTTCTGTGCCGACGTCAGACCACAAATAAAAAAAGGTAACTATAATAATGATAATATAAATAATGTTTGGTAAAGTGTGTCTGCTTTTATTGTTGCTGAGTCAACAACACATACTGTACTAGCCTACATGCTAACAGCAAATGTTACCTTTTGTGTGGCAGGAAATTAACTAAATATAAATCCTTACGCTAAAATGCTGTATTAATATTATTTTACAATTTGGTCGATGTGTGTAGTACAACGTCTGTCTTTTAGGTCTTAACCATTTGGTTTGTTTACTTATAAACATACAACACCATATCAAAATACATTTTTTTCCCTCTTTAAGTCATAGAACACCATTGTAAAATACATTTTATTTTCCTCATTAAGTCACCGAACACCATGTTAAAATACAACTTGTTTACTCATTAAGTCATAGTACATTATATTAAAATACATTTTGTTTACTTATAAAGTCATTGAACACCATAATAAAATACATTTTGTTTACTCAGTCATATAACACTCTTTTAACATACGTTTTGTTTACTTATAAAGTCATAGAACACCATAATAAAATACAACTCATTAAGTCATAGTACATCATATTAAAATACATTTTGTTTACATATAAAGTCATAGAACATCATGATGAAATATATTTTGTTTACTTATAAAGTGAACACCATAATAAAATACATTTTATTTACTCATAGTCATAGAGCACCCTTTTAACATACATTTTGTTTACTTATAAAGTCATAGAACACCACAATAAAATCAATTTTATTTTTCTTCATTAAGTCACCGAACACCATATTAAAATACAACTTGTTTACTCATTGAGTCACAGTATATAATATTAAAATACATTTTGTTTACTTATAAAGTAATTGAACTGCATAATAAAATACATTTTGTTTACTCATAGTCATAGAACACTTTTAACATTCGTTTTTGTTTACTTATAAAGTCACAGAAAACCATAATAAAATAAATTTAATTTTTCTTCATTAAGTCACCGAATGCCATATTAAAATACAACTCATTAAGTCATGGTACATTATATTAAAATACAATTTTTTGACTTATGAAGTCATAGAGCATCATGATAAAATATATTTTGTGTACTTATAAAGTAAATGAACACCATAATAAAATACATTTTGTTTACTCATAGTCATAGAACACCATAATAAAATACATTTTAGTTTTCTTCATTAAGTCACCGAACACCATATTAAAATACAAATTGTTTACTCATTAATAGTACATCATATTACATCATACCATGTTATTTCTTTATAAAGTGATAGAACAAAATGTTAAAATACATATTATATTTATAAAGTCATAGAACACCATATTAAAATACAGTTTATCATTAAAAACTTGATAGAACACCATGTTATTTCTTTATAAAGTGATAGAACACCATATTAAAAGACAACTTGTTTACTCATTAAGTCATAGTACATCATATTAAAATAAATTTTGTTTACTTATAAAGTCATAGAACATCATGATAAAATATATTTTGTTTACTTATAATGTAATTGAACACCATAATAAAACAAAATGTTGTTTACTCATAGTCATGAATACTATTTTAATATACATTTTGTTGACTTATAAAGTCATAGAACACCATAATAAAATAAATTTTATTTTTCTTCATTAAGTCACCGAACACCATATTAGAATACAACTTGTTTACTCATTAAGTCATAGTACATATTAAAATATACAGGTATTTTGTTTACTTATAAAGTTGTAGAACATCATGATAAAATATATTTTGTTTACTTATACAGTAATTGAACACCATAATAAAATACATGTTTTTTCTTTATAAAGTGATAGAACACAATGTTAAAATACATGTTATAGTTATAAAGTCATAGAACACCATGTTAAAATGTAGTTTATCATTCAAAAAGTGATAGAACACCGTGTTAAAATATTGTTTACTCATTATAGTCATAGAACACTATTTTAAAATACATTTTGTTTACTTTTAAAGTCATAAAACACCATATTTAAATACATTTTGTGTACTTATAAAGTCATTAAACACCATGTTAAAATACATTGTATTTAGTTATAAAGTTATAAAACTCCATCCATCTTCTGCTTATCCGTGGTCGGGTCGCAGGGGCAGCAGCCTAAGCAAATAAGTCCAGACTTCCCTTTCCCCAGCCACTTTGTCTTTCGTACAACATTTAAAAAAATCCACAAAACACCATGTTAAAATAAATCATATTCCGTTATACAGTTATTGAACACAATGTTGAAATATTTTTTTTATTAGTAAGTATTTCCACATCATGTGAAATACATTTTATTTAGTATTAAAGTAATTGAAAGTATTGGAATATCATATTAAAATACATTGCGTTTACTTATGAAGTCGTACAACACCATGTTAAAATACATTTTAGATTTATAAAGTCATAGAACACAGGGTTTCCCACACATTCATTTATTTGTGGCGGCCCGCCACGGAAGAATTACGTCCGCCACAAATAAAAATATAAAAATAAAAAAAATAAAATATATATATATATATATATATATATATATATATATATATATATATATATATATATATATATATATATATATATATATATATATATATATATATATATATATATATATATATATATTTTGTCCTCTCCAGCTTTTCAGGCAAATCATATATATAGTTGATGTAGATGCCCATATCGGCTGTTCAGATTTACTTTACAAAAGAGAAGTGTAGGATACTTCTCTTGTTGCCTTATTTGTATTTGACTTTATTAAATGTATTTATATTAGAAACACAACATGTGTATATAACAAAGGGTGCAAAGTCTGCAGGCAGTATGAAACACATGGTTAAGTGTAGGGAGTAAAACTGATGGCAGTCTAAAGTTCAAGATTTTTGGAGCTCTTTGTTCAGTGGATCAGATGTTTGATGAATGATAAATAAATGATAAATGGGTTGTACTTGTATAGCGCTTTTGTACCTTCAAGGTACTCAAAGCGCTTTGACAGTATTTCCACATTTACCCATTCACACACACATTCACACACTGATGGCGGGAGCTGCCATGCAAGGCGCTAACCAGCAGCCATCAGAGGCAAAGGGTGAAGTGTCTTGCCCAAGGACACAACGGACGTGACTAGGAAGGTAGAAGGTGGGAATTGAACCCCAGTAACCAGCAACACTCCGATTGCTGGCACAGCCACTCTACCAACTTCGCCACGCCGTATATATATATATATATATATATATATATATATATATATATATATATATATATATATATATATATATATATATATATTCATATATATATATATATATATATATATATATATATATATATATATATATATATATATATATATATATATATATATATATATATATATTTAAACGTCCATCCATCCATCCATTTTACAATATAATTACAACACTTAATGTACATATTTATATACAGATTTGAACAATAAGTTATTCACTGAAATATATTTATTAATTGTGGTTCTTACAAAAAATATATCTTATAAAATATAAAAGCTAAAATGTCTCAAAGCTCTGCCCCTTTAATTAGTGCATACTAAATAATTTAACTTTAGCCTACTACTACAACCATATTATTTACCAGAAACATCAAGTGAAACAGAGGCAGAGGTGTCCTGCCACAGTCAGTAACAAATAAACAGAAAACAGTAGTGGTGGTAGATAGACACAGAGCTTCATCAAACATCTGATCCACTGAACAAAGAGCTCCAAAAATCTTGAACTTTAGACTGCCATCAGTTTTACTCCCTACACTTAACCATGTGTTTCCTACTGCCTGCAGACTTTGCACCCTTTGTTATATACACATGTTGTGTTTCTAATATAAATACATTTAATAAAGTCAAATACAAATAAGGCAACAAGAGAAGTATCCCACACTTCTCTTTTGTAAAGTAAATCTGAACAGCCGATATGGGCATCTACATCAACTATATGATTTGCCTGAGAAGCTGGAGAGGACAAAAAAAATAATAATAATTTTTTATTTAAAAAAAAAAATAATTTTTTTATTTGTGGCGGACGTAATTCTTTCGTGGCGGGCCACCACAAATAAATGAATGAGTGGGAAACACGGATATATATATATATATATATATATATATATATATATATATATATATATATATATATATATATATATATATATATATATATATATATATATATATATATATATATATATATATATATATATATATATATATATATATATATATATATTAGGGCTGCAACTAACGATTAATTTGATAATCGATTAATCTGTCGATTATTACTTCGATTAATAATCGGATAAAAGAGACAAACTACATTTCTATCCTATCCAGTATTTTATTGAAAAAACCCCAGCATACTGGCACCATACTTATTTTGATTATTGTTTCTCAGCTGTTTGTAAATGTTGCAGTTTATAAATAAAGGTTTATTTAAAAAAAATAAAATAATTAAAAAAAACCAAAAAACTGCGCATGCGCATAGCATAGATCCAACGAATCGATGACTAAATTAATCGGCAACTATTTTAATAATCGCTTTTAATCGATTTAATCGATTAGTTGTTGCAGCCCTAATATATATACATATATGTATGTATATATATATATATATATACATTATGGCTGCAACTAACGATTAATTTGATAATCGATTAATCTGTCGATTATTACTTCGATTAATCGATTAATAATCAGATAAAAGAGACAAACTACATTTCTATCCTATCCAGTATTTTATTGAAAAAAAACCAGCATACTGGCACCATACTTATTTTGATTATTGTTTCTCAGCTGTTTGTAAATGTTGCAGTTTATAAATAAAGATTTATTTAAAAATTAAAATTTTTTATTAAAAACAAAACAAAACAAAACTGCGCATAGCATAGATCCAACGAATCGATGACTAAATTAATCGGCAACTATTTTAACAATCGCTTTTAATCGATTTAATCGATTAGTTGTTGCAGCCCTAATATATATACATATATGTATATATATATATATATATTAGGGCTGCAACTAACGATTAATTTGATAATCGATTAATCTGTCGATTATTACTTCGATTAATAATCGGGTAAAAGAGGCAAACTACATTTCTATCCTATCCAGTATTTTATTGGAAAAAAACCAGCATACTGGCACCATACTTATTTTGATTATTGTTTCTCAGCTGTTTGTAAATGTTGCAGTTTATAAAGAAAGATTTATTTAAAAAAAAAAAAAAATTATTAAAAAAAAACAAAAAAACTGCGCATGCAGTTAGTTGTTGCAGCCCTAATATATATATATATATATATATATATATATATATATATATATATATATATATATATATATATATATATATATATATATATATATATATATATATATATATATATATTAGGGCTGCAACTAACGATTAATTCGATAATCGATTAATCTGTCGATTATTACTTCGATTAATCGATTAATAATCGGATAAAAGAGACGAACTACATTTCTATCCTATCCAGTATTTTATTGGAAAAAAAACAGCATACTGGCACCATACTTATTTTGATTATTGTTTCTCAGCTGTTTGTAAATGTTGCAGTTTATAAATAAAGGTTTATTTTTAAAAAAAAAACAATTAAAAAAAAATAAAAAAAACTGTGCATGCGCATAGCATAGATCCAACGAATCGATGACTAAATTAATCGGCAACTATTTTAATAATCGCTTTTAATCGATTAGTTGTTGCAGCCCTAATATATATACATATATGTATATATATATATATATATATTAGGGCTGCAACTAACAACTAATTTGATAATCAATTAATCTGTCGATTATTACTTCGATTAATCGGTTAATAATCGGATAAAAGAGACAAACTACATTTCTATCCTTTCCAGTATTTTAATGAAAAAAACAGCATACTGGCACCATACTTATTTTGATTATTGTTTCTCAGCTGTTTGTACATGTTGCAGTTTATAAATAAAGGTTTATAAAATTTTAAAAAAAGCCTCTGCGGATAGCATAGATCCAACGAATCGATGACTAAATTAATCGCCAACTATTTTTATAATCGATTTAGTCGATTAGTTGTTGCAGCCCTAATATATATATATATACACATACATACATATATATATACAGTACAGGCCAAGAGTTTGGACACACCTTCTCATTCAATGTTTTTTCTTTATTTTCATGACTATTTACATTGTAGATTGTCACTGAAGGCATCAAAACTATGAATGAACACATGTGGAGTTATGTACTTAACAAAAAATGGTGAAATAACAGAAAACATGTTTTATATTCTAGTTTCTTCAAAATAGCCACCCTTTGCTCTGATTACTGTTTTGCACACTCTTGGCATTCTCTCTATGAGCTTGAAGAGGTAGTCACCTGAAATGGTTTTCACTTCACAGGTGTCATAGTTTTGATGCCTTCAGTGACAATCTACAATGTAAATAGTCATGAAAATAAAGGAAACGCATTGAAATGAGAAGGTGTGTCCAAACTTTTGGCCTGTACTGTATATGTGTATGTGTATATATATATATATATGAATACATTTATTCATCCGGAGATAGGGATTAGTGCAGGGGTGTCAAACTCATGTTAGATCGGGGGGCCACATGGAGAAAAATCTACTCCCAAGTGGGCCGGACTGGTAAAATCACGGCACGATAACTTAAAAATAAAGACAACTTCAGATTGTTTTTCTTTGTTACAAATAATTGCTATTCAGTCCAGTGGACGCATTTAGAACAGCTGTTTCTTTCATTCAAAAATTTCCGGTTAATTTTTATACTTAGCAAACTCATCCCGCGGCATACTTGCCAACCTTGAGACCTGCAAATTTGGTAGATGGGGTTGAGGGGTTGAGATTAGGCGGGGGCGGGGTTTGGTGGTAGCGGGGGGTGTATATTGTAGCGTCCCGGCAGAGTTAGTGCTGCAAGGGGTTCTGGGTATTTGTTCTGTTGTGTTACGGTGCGGATGTTCTCCCGAAATGTGTTTGTCATTCTTGTTTGGTGTGGGTTCACAGTGTGGAGCATATTTGCAACAGTGTTAAAGTTGTTTATACGGCCACCCTCAGTGTGACCTGTATGGCTGTTGACCAAGTATGACTTGCATTCACTTATGTGTAGGGATGATACTCGAAACCGGTTTTCCCGGTTGTTCGATAAGAAAATAACCGAGTCCTCGGACTCGAATCCCTTTTTGAGAACCGGTACCCGTTATCGAGACCACTATAGTAAAGAAAAGAATTGGTTCTTTATTCGAATCCCTCAGAACGAATCCCGTCCCGACCAGAAATGCTCCGTGTGACATCACAATAAATCAGTCACGTAGCTCAGTCATTAGGCGCAGATAGCGAAAGCAGGAAAACAATGGACGGGAAAAAGCGCTCCAAGGTGTAATAAAGTTAAAAACAAAAGGTATAATCCAATGAATAACTTTACTGAGAGATTTGAGCAGGGTACAAACACATGACCAACACTTTTACGACCCATCGGAAACATAGCAACCAGGCTAGCAACGCACCTCCTTTACGGCAGCTGGCGCAACGTTCTTAAAGCAACCGCAGCACATACTTATATATACAACAAATCTCCCTTTTTTAACTTTTGTTTTTAACACTGTAAATGTGTTGTCTGTCTAATTATAAATAATGCAGACGAGGCGTGTTGGCTGAGTTCTTGACGTTTACTTTCACGGGTGACGACATGCAACAACACTTTTCGGTCACTCCCGTTGCATGCTGGGTAGTGTAGTTGTTGTATTCCCTAGCTCATAACATCTTTCCCCCTATAAAGAAATAATGTTAACTCAATAAAGTGTATTTCTTTTTTTAGCTTTAATTTTTCATTTTTTAGCATTGTAACCACATTTGCAAACAACTTTTCTCTTCATAGAATTTTCTTTCTTTCTTTAAAATGCAAAAATGTCAAAGCATCATAAACAGTTATGTCAAATAGCAGCAGAATTGCACTTTTTGGAGAGCTGTATTATTTCCAGTTTTGTGCCCAAGGGACTGATTTTATTTAACACTATATTATTATTTATGCACCTATAGTGATCACAGAGACAGGTTGTTTTTGTGTTACTGTATATATTTGTTTTTCTGAAAAATCCCACTTAATATACTTTGGGTAACAACAGTCAATGTTTATTTATTTTATTTTATTTTTTTAGGGGGGGTAACAGTCAATATTTATTTATTTATTAGATTAAATTGTTTTCTTATATAATAAAAGTGAGCTTTTGTTAAACCAAATATTGTGTGTTTTTTTCCATATACAACAACCTATCTGGACTCGATAAGAGAATCGATAAGGAATCGGTTCGATAAGAGGATTCGATAATGGACTCGAACTCGATAATTTCTTATCAAACATCATCCCTACTTATGTGTGTTTAAAAGCCGCATATATTATGTGACTTGTCCGGCACGCTGTTTGTATGGAGGAAAAGCGGACATGACGACAGGTTGTAGAGGACGCTAAAGGCAGTGCCTTTAAGGCACGCCCCCAATATTGTTGTCCGCGTGGAAATCGGGAGAAATTCGGGAGAATGGTTGCCCCAGGAGATTTTCGGGAGGAGCACTGAAATTCGGGAGTCTCCTGGGAAAATCGGGAGGGTTGGCAAGTATGCCCTACGTCCGTGTTTTACCGGATATGTACCGCTCCGTTCAGCGGCGTTTTAAGAAGTAATTAATTTTACTTTTTGAAACCGATACCGATAATTTCCGATATTACATTTTAAAGCATTTATCGGCCTGCCGATATCTAATATGACATGATAATTTTGATTTGCAATGATGCGTATATTTTCTTTTAAACAAAATGTTTTATGTATATATATATATAACAGTATTAGTTTTATTAATAATACCATTAATAATATTAAAAAAAATATTATATCACAATCAGCTTTAACACAAGGTGGGGAGGGGGGTGTATATATTTTCAAGTATTTCTTATATGTATGTATGTATATATATATATATATATATAATCCGTTCATGAATGAGTACATCCGTTCGGCCACCGTGTTCAATGAAGAAGTCTGATCTACAAAATTTTCGAGCTGTCCTGGATGAACTGAAATTATTTTTTCCAATCATTTTGGAACTTGCAAGTGTACTTCTTCTTCTTACTCGTCGTCGCCATGTCTCTTCTTCGTTCTTCTGCCTCTACTCTGTTATGTTTTTGGACATTACTACTTGCCGTAGTTTTGAAGCAATGCATGATGGGAATCCAGATGTTGTGTAGATAGATAAATCTATGGATAACGGAGACGTATATAATAGTCTCCTTTTCAGGTGAGAGAGGACGCTAAAGGTAGTCCCTTTAAGGCACGCCCCCAATATTGAAATCGGGAGAAATTCGGGAGAATGGTTGCCCCGGGAGATTTTCAGGAGGGGCACTGAATTTCGGGAGTCTCCCGGGAAAATCGGGAGGGTTGGCAAGTATGTCCCGCGGGCCGGATAAAACCTCTTCGCTGGCCTGATCCGGCCCTCGGGCCGTACGTTTGACACCCCTGGATTAGTGCCTCATGTATTAAAGCAAAACGTACCTGGCAATAAATAATATGTTTGTATGTTATGCAGAAGATGATGCGCCAGGTGACAAGCGGCGACTTCTGCATGAACGCGCGGCCGTCGTGCCTGGCGGAGGACGGCCACCTCCCGGCCGCGCACTTTGACCTCTGCGCCACGCAGCCCAACAAGTTCTACCCTCCTCCGCCGCCGCCGTCGCTCCAGATGACGCTCGCCCCCATGGCGCTGCCCGCTCATAGCCACAAGGCCCTGGTGTGCCCCAGACAGGACGTCCTCGGGGGAGAGCCGCACTCGCCCGTCAAATGCGGCGAGCCGGCCGCCGTGACGGTGACGGTCGGCGACGACGGCAAAAAGAAGAAGAAGGGCGGCGGCGGGAAGACGGGCCGGAGGGGGCGCCCGCCGGGCACCACCAAGCTGGCGGGCTACAGGACCAGCACGGGGCGCCCTCTCGGCACCACCAGGGCCGCCGGC
The DNA here is from genome assembly GCF_033978785.1 of Entelurus aequoreus. Taxonomy (NCBI): domain Eukaryota; kingdom Metazoa; phylum Chordata; class Actinopteri; order Syngnathiformes; family Syngnathidae; genus Entelurus; species Entelurus aequoreus. The sequence goes on from NC_084744.1 coordinate 53,041,696, forward strand.
TTTAAGACCAGCCCGGGCCGGCCGCTGGGCACCACCAGAGCGGCGGGCTACAAGGTGAGCCCCGGGCGGCCCCCCGGCAGCATCAAGGGCCTCTCCCGCCTCAACAAACTGACGTACGCCGGCACCTGCAGCGGGGCCGCCTTCCCCTACCCTCTCCCCCACAAGGACATCCTGTGTGAACCCTCGTGCGAGGACAAGAGTCCTACCCACTAAAGTTTTTATCCCTCATCATCCCCTGCTTTTCTAGTCATGCTTGGATTGTTTGCACCATAAAGCGCCCCTTGAACGCAACACCAGGCGCGCGTTGCGTTCACTGACCGCATCTCCAGGTTATGCGTTACGCTCACTGACCGCTTCCCCGGAGTCACATGTTACGTTCACTGACCGCTTCCCCCCGGGTCATGTGTTGCATTCACTGACCGCTTCCTTTTGGTCACGTGTTGCATTCACTGACCGCTTCCCCGAGTCACGCCTGGACAAACGGAGAAGTTTGAAAAGTCAGCATGATGTTTGTGAAACTGAGACTAACTATTGCAAGGCGTGGCTACAAGTTGTCTTTAAATGTGTCCAATAATAATGCATGCGAGTGGTGACCTTTGACCTACTAAGGAAGGCTAATGGCATCCCTTTGTTCCCATGGAGACAACAGTGGTGGTAGTTCATAGACAATATTCATTAGAATCGTGTATGATATTAACCTGATCCTTTTTTTGCTATTTATTTGTCTTTTCTTTGAAACACTAAAATGAACAAGGACAACAGTTAGTGAAGTAAGTTAGCATATTTGTTAGGCCCAAGTATTCATTTCACCATCTAAATGTTACATTTTTGTGCAATAACGTGTTTCTCCTGATTGTTGTCGTATGCTTAGACGTTTGTGTGTCGTGTTTATGTGCAGCTTGACCATGAAAAAGCATCGCCGGCCTTCACCAAAGAACGGGATCTCCTTTCATAACGTGAATACCAAACGATGAATTATGATGTATTATTATGGTTTTATCACACACTATCAGGCTCTACTTCATGCACCCTTTTCAGGACTTTCTCAAGTCGTGAATCTCACACAGATAAAAACAATAGTTAAAAGCAGAAAAATATGTGTATTATAAATGATGATGTAGCTTTGAGGAAGAATTGGCAGCTTGTTTTTTCACTTTAGTACGTCCGCTATTTTTGATCACTTTAGTGACTAATATGTCTGCAATTTTTTATCACTAGTCACTGTTGTATGTCTGCTATTTCACTAGTATTTCTGCTATTTTTTATGACGTTTTGTGACTAGTATGTCTGCTATTTTTATGTTCTTGCCATCATGAGACTTTTTATAATGTCACACATCGCTGAAGACTTTGTACATTTCTCATTTTATTCCTGCATGGTCGTTGTGGAATGTTTAAAAGTTGTGTATTAAATGGAAAAGTAACTTGTGTTGACGTTTTTGACTTGATGGTAAGTAAACAATGGATATATACAGGTATAAACAATAATACGCAGTTGCTGAACAACACTTTGACGTGAAAAAAGCAATATGTATAATTTTTTTAATAATGCATGGATTATAACAGGGGTGTCGAACTCATTTTAGATCGGGGGCCACATGGAGAAAAATCAACTCTCAAGTGGGCCGGACTGGTAAAATCACGGCACGATAACTTAAAAATAGAGATAATAAAATAAAATAAAAAGTTATGTTTGAGTTGCTCAACGTCAGGACCTAATTCAACAAGTTCTCAACATTGTTTTATGTCTTGTACCTGATGGGAAGTCATACTCTTTTTTTTTTAAACTTTCAACGTTTAAATCTGCAGATCAACTTCAGATCTATCTATACATTTTATTGTATAAAATATATATATTTATTATTATTTTATTTTATTTCCATGTTTTTTTCGTGCAATTTATGCCTTTTTTGTTATGGCAAACTATGCAATATTTCCCCCGAACATTGTTTCAAAGTGGAATATTTGAGCCTTAAATAGATCAATTATTCACAACAATATTGATTTTGAGTCATTATTATTTTTTGAGCCAAGTTTGATTGAAAGAAAGTGTTACTAGAGTCAACATTGCAACTTTTTTTTGGTGTTACATTTCACCTTTTATTCCACTTTTTTATGCATTTCTTTGTAATAGTATTTTTTAGAACGTGTTAAAAAATGAGCTGCGGGCTGCACTTTGGACACCTGTGATGGAGAACAATTATTTAATGTGAGCCTAATCTTCCCCAATGTGAGGAAATCAAGAATATCTGTAATCCAGAGATAGGGGTTAGTGCAGGGGTGTCAAACTCATTTTAGATCGGGGGGCCACATGGAGAAAAATCAACTCCCAAGTGGGCCGGACTGGTAAAATCACGGCACGATAACTTGAAAATAAAGACAACTTCAGATTGTTTTCTTTGTTTAAAAATAGAACAAGCACATTCTGAAATTGTACAAATTTTTTTTTTTTTTTTTTTACACTTACATGTTGCGGTTAATAGTATTCTATCTTTGTTTGTCGTTATTTATATTTTCTGAATAAATTATGTGATAATGTTCATCAGTCAACTCATTAGTGTTACATTTCAATCTATCAAGATAAAACAATTATATCAAAATGTAAATTACAGTATGTTATTTATGTAGTTTGATCATTTTCCTCGATTGGTGTACTAATAACATCATGTGGTTTATTTTGTACATATGTAGCATCATCTACAAAGATACAAATAATTGCTATTGTGACATCTAGTGGACACATTTAGAAGAGCAGTTTCTTTCATTTAAACATTTCAGGTTAATTTTTATACTTAGCAAACGCATCCCGCAGGCCGGATGAAACCTCTTCGCGGGCCTGATCCGGCCCTCGGGCCATACGTTTGACACCCCTGGGTTATAACCACATGTGTATTTGTTTTTGAAAAGTAGCACATTTTAAATACATTTTGGCTTGTTATGTGTTCAATAGTATTGTCTCGGTTCGATATCGTAATATTGCTTTATTTTCTGACCAGTTTGTTTTATGTTTAATTTTATTTCATTGAACAACAAACATACATTTATAATTCACACAAAAGTCAAGTAAAGAAAAATAATAAATAATAATAATTAAAAAAAAGACTAAAAAAAAGACAAAAAGGGCTACCTAAATCACTTTCAATGTTTTTTAACAGAGATATCAATTTAAGGGCTTTTGTAGTCTTAATCATTCTCCAAGATTTTATTGATCATTGTAATTTTTTATTAATATTTCCCGGTTTGACAACAAAGTAAACAAACGGAAGTTAATGGCGGCGGTGAGTTACATACTGATCCGTCCGTTGAAACGACCTTTGGTTCCGCTTTAAACCAAAGGAGAGTCAACAGGGTGGTGAGTTACATATGAATCCGTCCGTCATAATGACTTTGGGTTCCGCTTTAACTGTACGAGCACGGTGCTGCCGCTCCAACATGTCTAAACATCGTTTGTAGCTGGCTACACTTGGAATAAAAAAAACATGTCAGGGATGTTGAAGAATCGTCGGACATTTTGTGTTGTAATTTTTATCCTGTGTCAGTCAAGCGTCGTGACATTTTTGCCAGTGGCATCGCTAGGTAAGACAACATCTCTCTGTTGCTATGCTAATGCTAGCAAAACATTACATTTATATTTACACATTGATTTATAATAGTAACATACTCCTTTGTTTTGAAATGTATTTTTATAAGTTATGTCTCTGGATATAATGTAGTCTATATGAATGTGTGTCAGTTGTTAAGCTACTGTTGTTACATATTCACCGGCCACTTCATCAGTTAAACTTGGCTATGTATGCCATTCAATACAAAAGTCGCCTTTATACAGGTAATAATATCTAGAACCACATTAAAGAGCGTATTTCAATACATGTTACTTTAAACCAGGGTCATGGGTGACATTGTTATCACCAGGAAAGATGAGGTCACCTACCTAGGTTCCATTCTAGAGGCTAATCTTTCCTGTGATAAAATGGCAACCAAGGTAATCAAAAAGGTCAACCAACGAACACGATTTCTCTACAGAATCTCCTCTCTGGTCAACAAAAGCACCACGAAGATTCTAGCGGGAACTCTCATTCAACCCTTTTTCGATTACGCTTGCACCTCCTGGTACCCCAGCACCTCCAAAACTCTCAAATCTAGACTCCAAACATCCCAGAACAAGCTAGTCAGGTTACTTCTAGACCTCCACCCCAGATCACACCTCACTCCTACCCACTTCTCCAAAGTGGGCTGGCTCAGGGTGGAGGACAGAGTAAAACAACTTGCACTGAGCCTAGTCTATAAAATTCGCTACACCTCCCTGATACCGAAGTACATGTCAAACCACAACACCAGGGGGAGCTCCACAAACCACGTTAAACCCAGATTCCGATCTAACAAAGGTCTTAACTCATTCTCCTTCTATGCCACATCAATGTGGAATGCACTCCCAATAGATGTAAAATAAAGTGCGTCTCTACCCTCCTTCAAAACCGCACTAAAAGAACACCTCCAGGCAACTTCAACCCTTGACTAACACCCTCCCCCCTCCACATCCCACCTCCCCGGATTGTAAATAATCTAATGTATATACTTGTTCTTATGCTTTCTGAACTCACTATGTTCTCTGCTCGCTGTACATATCCTACCAAGTCAGACCTACACTGTTTCAATGTCCATTTCTAAGATTATATTTTTGTTGATGACTGAAGTGCTGATATCAACCAAACCTAACCCCTCCACATCCTACCCCCTGGATTATAAATAATGTAAATAATTCAATGTATATACTCTGTTAATTAACTTGTGTGATGACTGTATTATGCTGATAGTATATATTTGTACCATGAATTGATTAACGTGGACCCCGACTTAAACAAGTTGAAAAACTTATTCGGGTGTTACCATTTAGTGGTCAATTGTACGGAATATGTACTGTACTGTGCAATCTACTAATAAAAGCCTCAATCAATCAAAACAACTAATTTTAGCTCGAGGGCCGCATGGAGCAAAATATATATTCAGTGTTTCCCACACATTCATTTATTTGTGGCGGCCCGCCATGAAAGAATTACGGCCGCCACAAAAAAATATATGTATATTTTTAATTTTTTAAATTATTATTATTATTATTATTTATTTTTTTGTCCTGTCCAGCTTCTCAGGCAAATCATATAGTTGATGTAGATACCCATATCGGCTGTTCAGATTTACTTTACAAAAGAGAAGTGTAGGAACAAGATTTTTGGAGCTCTTTGTTCAGTGGATCAGATGTTTGATGAAGCTTTGTGTCTATCTACCACCACTACTGTTTTCTGTTTATTTGTTACTGACTGTGGTAGGACACCTCTGCCTCTGTTTCACTTTATGTTGCTGGTAAATAATATGGTTGTAGTAGTAGGCTAAAGTTAAATTATTTAGTATGCACTAAATCAAGGGGCAGAGCTTTAAGAGACATTTTAGCTTTTATATTTTTACAAGATATATTTTTTGTAAGAACCACTATTAATAAATATATTTCAGTGAATAACTTATTGTTCAAATCTGTATATAAATATGTACATAAAGTGTTGTAATTATATTGTAAAATGGATGGATGGATGGATGGATGGATGGACGTTTAAAACAAAACTGTTATTATTAATTAGTAAGTATACATTTTTTTAGCCTTTTTAGAGAAAATCAAATCATTGTAGTAAATTATGCAAATTACTCGATGATGTCATGGTGACCACGCCCATAGCCACGCCCATAGCCACGCCCCACCGCCACAGGTTTCTTGGCAGTTTATGGGAAACACTGCATATATATACAGGTATATATATATATATATATATATATACAGCCTGGCCCCCGGCCAAATTTTTTTAACCCAATGTCCCCCCCGTGTCAAAAAGTTTGGGGACCCCTGGTGTATATCCTTCACTATGTGGTAGGTTCCTGCGGACGTTATCTCCTTCTGTTGTTGACTATTTTTTTCATACGGTGTTGATGTGGAAATGGTTGCCTCAGCATTTTGTTGGTGTGGCACCAAACGGAGATGTTGACATGCGGAGTTGCAAGCACTCTTCACTCTCTAGTGGGTGACTTTTCAAATGATGCTACATATTAGCAGTAATGCTACTTTTTGTAGCAACGCTTTTGCCCCACACTTGACAAATTACGGTTGTCTGTTCGACATCTTCCCGCTTGAAGCCAAACCACCGCCAGACGATGTACCCCCTGCTGTTTTTCTCGGGAATTAATTATTCCTTCATTTGTTACCAGATTCGCACCTTCTTTCTCTCGTATTACCACTCGCACCACAGCTAACCTTACCCATGCCGCTACCTCTCTGCTCCTCGAGGGCGTATACGTATGTAAGAAGGTGCGCTTGTTTTATTGAGAAGGAGAGACAAGAAAGAGTGAGAAACGCCAGTAGGGTAATGCCCGCAGCTAAAAGCAACTGTGTGAGGACGTATACTAGAATATCACCATATAGTCATTTTCTATATCGCACAGAGACAAAACCGTGATATATCGAATATATCGATATATCGCTCAGCCCTACGTCACATATAATCCTCTTGACAAAACAAGTTAGTTCAAAATTCTGAGGAAAATATTGGTGCAGTTTCAAAAACACCATGAAGAACACGATGGGCCCCATCCAGCAACCGTTCTTAAGAACACATTTTGTTCTTAGGCCCACTTACAAAGTTTTTAGGGAGGTTTTTGTATTCACCAATGTTTTCTTAGCTGGCATTTGTTCGTAGGTAAGAACAAAATCTACTAATATTCGTTATCAATAGCGCTATTTCTATTGGTATTTGTATTGCTCCATTTGTAGTGTAATAATGCTCATTGTCAATTCTGTATTATTTATTTCACTAACTGCTTCTTTGCTATCACTTTTACCATCATATTTGCACATATCGTATTTGCTGATGTTGCTCTATTGTTGTTGTTGTTATTGTTGTGTTTGCTGTTGTTGTTTTTGTCTCTCTGCCTTATCCCCACATTTCCCCCTCTGTCTTCCTTTTTTTTTATTTTTTATATAAGCCTTGCTTGTTCAATATTCAATGCAAAACTTGTTTGGGTCTTTATTAAAAGGTTAATTTGTTCAACCTTGGCCTGCGGCTTTGTTCAGTTTTTAATTTTGGCCCACTCTGTATTTGAGTTTGACACCCATGATTAAGGCTCTGTAAATTTTCCTTGCATACTAGCAATGCTGTTGCGACACCCAGTGGACATATTTAGAACAGCAGTTTCTTTAGTGTAAAAATGCAGCTCAATTTTACACTTAGCAAACTCATCTCGGCCCGCATGTTTGACATCCCTGCTTTAAACTGTGCATTAAAAAAAGTTGTTTGACTTGACAGAGCATGACGACCTGGTGCTGGCAGAAGAACCCGACTCGGAAGGCAGACCCAAATTAATGGAGTCAGCGGAAGCGAGAGTAACCAAGAGACAGTTCAAGACGGCAGAGATCGCCGACGCCGTGATGGGCACCGAGACCCCCATCGACCCGTCTGACATCGAGTCGCTCTTCCCTAAAAATTTGAAAGACTTCCCGTCGGCCTTCTCGCCGCCTTGTGACGACGGGGAGTGTGCGGTGGTCGCCGAGGACGAGGAGAGTGCTGAAGCCTTCCAGCAGGTAAGAAGAAGATCCTAGTGAAGGTGTTGACACGGTGTGAGGCAGGATGCTTGTTGCTAGGTAACACTGGACATGGTGCACGCCCCTGCTGAAGACAAGAACACAGAGGCCGCCAAGACCTACAAGATCACCTGTGACAAGAGGAACATCACGGCCATGGACACCTTCATCGTGCAGGTCCTCAACGCCTCACAGGTGCGCCCTTGATCATGTGACATGTGTCGTAAGAAAAACGAATAACGGTCACATTCGCTTGACACGCTCAGGACTTGATGGACTTCCTCAACGCAAACGGCACCGAGTGTTCCGTGGTGCTCTTCTTCACCGCCTGGTGCCAGTTCTCCGCCAGCCTGGCGCCTCACTTCAACGCCCTGCCTCGCCTTTTTCCCAGCATGCACTTCCTAGCCCTGGATGCCTCGCAGCACAGCAGGTGAGCGCCTTTAAACTTGGACTCAGATTTGACGTGGAGGTTAAGGAGAGCTCAAACGGACGAAACAAACAATGCGACACACAACGGTGCCGTGTTTGGTCACTTTTCTCCATTCGGACAAGTTTTAGGAATACAATAATAATGATAACCGCTGTAAAACTCCCAGCCCTTAGTATTACCAAATTGTATTATAATGATGGCAAAACCGTGATTGATAACCACACTTGGATAAAATTATTGTAGGATCAACATCAGCTAGCTTAAGTGCAAAACTAAAAACCAGCAAAATTGAGTCACACTCCAATCTAAATTTGTATAAACACATTACTCTCTAAACCACTAAAATACAGTATTCACATTAAACATAAACTAGTAAGGTACAGTATTCACGCCCTTCGATGAGGTGGCAACTTGTCCAGGGTGTACACCGCCTTCAGCTCGAATGCAGCTGGGATAGAAAATGGATACAGTATTCACATTAAACATAAACTACTAAGCTAGAGTATTCACATTAAACATAAACTACTAAGATACAGTTTCCACATTAAACATAAACTGCGAACATACAGTATTCACATTAAACATATCAACATTAAACAAACGACTAAGATACAGTTTCCACAATAAACGTATCAACATTAAACAAACTACTAAAATACAGTATTCACATCAAACAAACTACTAAGATACAGTTTCCACATTAAACATAAACTACTAAATACCATATTCACATTAAACAAACTACTAACATACAGTATTCACATTTAACAAACTACTAAGATACATTTTCTACATTAAACAAACTACTAACATACAGTATTCACATTAAACATTAACTACTAAGATACAGTTTTCACATTAAACGTATCAACATTAAACAAACTACTAAGATACAGTATTCACATCAAACATAAACTACTAAGATAGTTTCCACATTAAACATAAACTACTAGGATACAGTATTAACATTAAACAAACTACTAACATGTGTTATTCACATTAAACATAAACTACTAAGATACAGTTTCCACATTAAACAAACTACTAACTTACAGTATTCACATTAAACATAAACTACTAAGATACAGTTTTCACATTAAATGTATTCACATTAAACAAATGACTAACATACTTTATTTACATTAAACATAAACTACTAAGATACAGTTTTCACATTAGACGTATCAACAATAAACAAACTACTAAGATACAGTTTCCACATTAAACATATTCACATTAAACAAACTACTAACATACAGTATTCACATTAAACATAAACTACTAAGATACTGTTTCCACATTAAACGTATTCACATTAAACAAATTACTAACATACTGTATTCGCATTAAACATAAACTACTAAGATACAGTTTCCACATTAAACGTATCAACATTAAACAAACTACTAATATACTGTATTCACATTAAACATAATCAATCAATCAATCAATCAATGTTTATTTATATAGCCCTAAATCACAAGTGTCTCAAAGGGCTGTACAAGCCACAACGACATCCTCGGTACAGAGCCCACATAAACATAAACTACTAAGATACCGCTTCCACATTAAACAAACTACTAATATACTGTATTCACATTAAACATAAACTACTAAGAGAGAGTTTCCACATTAAACGTATCAACATTAAACAAACTACTAAGATACAGTATTCACAATTTCACATCAAACATAAACTACTTAGATGCGGTATTCACAATTTCACATCAAACATAAACTACGAAGATACAGTATTCACATCAAACATAAACTACTAAAATACAGTATTAACATCAAACATGCACAAAGTGACGATATAAACTCCACAGTGTCAAGTTGAAACAGACGCAGGTGTGTTTAACAGGAAGTGAATTTGCGTGACGTCATATAAACAGGAAGTGAAACGAACTGATCACCCAATTTGTATTCATTTAATAAATTCTAAAATGTTTACAAATTCAAATAAAAGAAGATAAACACATTTAAATAATTTTGCCCTCATGAAGCCAAAACAATATTTAATGTTTCCTCTGCCAAGAAAGTATATTGTGTGTCTATTTATTTTAATTGTTTTTAAAAATACAACTTGGTTAAAAGGTTTTAGTGTGTGTATAATTACTTTTTTATAGCACTTTCACCAATACCACAAAATAAATTATAAGCGTGATCATTTTGGTCATAATAACTTTAGCTTTATTATTTATTGTTCGGTTATGTATATTTGAGAGTCCCCCACTCCCTCCTAACCCAGACAAAGCATATGTTATTCATTTTGGTTGTAATTGTTACTCACGTGCAACATTTTGCTAACAGAGTATATTTTATTTTTATTACCGTAATTTCCGGACTATAAGCCGCTACTTTTTCCCCTCGTTCTGGTCCCTGCGGCTTATACAAGGGTGCGGCTTATTTACGGCCTGTTCTTCTCCGACACCGACGAAGAGGATTTCGGTGGTTTTAGTACGCAGGAGGAAGACGATGACACAATGATTAAAGACTGACTTTTCATATACCGGTAGGCTGGTTATTTTGATAACGTACAGGTGAGCACTTTGTATTACTTTGCACCGTTGTATTATTTGTACTCTGCACGAATGCTGTTCGCCATGTCAAAGATGTGAAAGTTTGATTGAATGATTGAAAGATTTATTGTTAATAAATGGGACGCTTTGCGTTCCCAAACAGTCATCTCTGTCCCGACAATCCCCTCCGTGGTAGCAGGAACCCCTATATACTACGGTAATTACACATCAAAACCCTGCGGCTTATAGTCGGGTGCGGCTTATATATGGAGCAATCTGTATGTTCCCCTAAATTTAGCTGGTGCGGCTTATAGTCAGGTGCGGCTTATAGTCCGGAAATTACGGTATTCGTTTGTTTTATTTAACTTGGATATTTGAAAGTTTACAATCCAATTACAACATTAAAATATACGAAAAACGCAATTTAATTGCATTTAAAAGGGTATACTTGCATTATTATTATGTATTATAATTACATCAGCGATTAATTTGGTGTCAAAATAATGTTGACAATAATCAATCAATCAATCAATGTTTATTTATATAGCCCTAAATCACAAGTGTCTCAAAGGGCTGCACAAGCCACAAGCAAACAATAATATCGTTTATCTGCAATAATTTGTAGGTCAATATATTGTCCAGCAAAATGAGTGATTGGCCCAGGCCTGTGTATACTCAATAAGAAGACTTAGAGAATTGAAGTTACAACAGCACCATCTGCTGGGTCATCTTGTTCACTGCATCATTGTGTGTTTGTTACAAATCCATTGTAATGCTTTACTTGTTCTTAACAAAATATGACCTGTAAAATTACCTAAAATAGTTTGCATGCTATCAAGGAAGCAGATAGTATACTTACAAGATGGCACCAAGTAAGGAAATCCATGATTTGTAGGTTTATAACAAACATAATTAGTTAAAATTATGGGGGGAAAAACGTTAGCATTCCAACAAAGCAGCTGTTAGCATAGATACAAGATGGCATCAAGTAAGGAAATCCACGCTTTTTTGTTTCAAACGTACAAAATGAGCTAAAATGCCAGCATAAAACGTTTACATGCCAAATTTAGCTTGCTAGCATGAGACCTTCGCATGCTAACATTAGCAGTTAGCATACTTGCAAGATGACACCACGTATCAAAATCCATGATTTTTAAATTTCCAAAAATGCAAACATAAAACGTTGGCAAACTTGCAAGATGACACCAAGTAAGGACATCTATAATAATGGCCCATGGTGGAATAATAATGTTGTAAATATTGAACTGATAATACATTACCTGAAATAATACAGCTCACTTTTGCATTTACTGTCACTGGGAAAAAACATACAAAACCCAAAACCAGTGAAGTTGGCACGTTGTGTAAATCGTAAATAAAAGCATAATACAATGATTTGCAAATCCTTTTCAACTTATATTTAATTGAATAGACTGCAAATACAAGATATTTAATGTTCAAATGCAGCAACACATTGCAAAAAAGTTGGCACAGGGGCATTTTTACCACTGTGTTACATGGCCTTTCCTTTTAACAACACTCAGTAAACGTTTGGGAACTGAAGAGACACATTTTTGGAGCTTTCCAGGTGGAATTTGTTCCCATTCTTGCTTGATGTACAGCTTAAGTTGTTCAACAGTCCGGGTTCTCCGTTGTGGTATTTTACGCTTCATTATGCGCCACACATTTTCAATGGGAGACAGGTCTGGACTACAGGCAGACCAGTCTAGTACCCACACTCTTTTACTACGAAGCCACACTGTTGTAACATGTGCAGAATGTGGCTTGGCATTGTCTTGATAAAATAAGCAGGGGCGTCCATGAAAAAGACCTTGCTTGGATGGCAACATATGTTGCTCCAAAACCTGTATGTACCTTTCAGCATTAATGGTGCCTTCACAGATGTGTAAGTTACCCATACCTTGAGTACTAATACACCCCCATACCATCACAAATGCTGGCCTTTGAACTTTGCGCCTATAACAGTCCGGATGGTTCTTGTCTTCTTTGTTCCGGAGGACACGATGTCCACAGTTTCCAAAAATAATTTCAAATGTGGACTCGTCAGACCACAGAACACTTTTCCACATTGCATCAGTCCATCTTAGATGAGCTCCGGCTCAGCGAAGCCGGCGGCGTTTCTGGGTGTTGTTGATAAATGACTTTGGCTTTGCATAGCAGAGTTTTAACTTGCACTTACAGATGTAGCGACACACTGTAGTTACTGACAGTGGTTTTCTGAAGTGTTTCTGGGCCCGTGTGGTGATATCCTTTACACACGGTTTTTGATGCAGTACCGCCTGAGGGATCGAAGGTCACGGGCATTCAATGTTGGTTTTCCGCCTTTTCGGTTTTGTACAATATGTATTATGAAAGATCTTATACATGATATTATGCTAATCAATATTGTATGTAAGTGTATTATAGTTATATGTAGTAAGCCATCCATCCATGTTCTACCTCATATGTTGTTCCCCTTTACAGGAAGCTGGAGCCTATCTCAGCAGAGTGGTTTATGAGAAGCAAGAGATTTGGCTAAAAGTCACATTGTTGCTTGTTTGTCCCGGCAGCCTGTCCACCAGATTTGGGACTGTGGCGGTACCCAACATCCTCCTCTTCCAAGGAGCCAAACCCATGGCTCGCTTCAACCACACCGACAGAACCCTGGACATGCTCTCCTCCTTCATCACCAACCAGACAGGTAGGTTTGTTTGACAATCAGCCCCAAAGATGTCATACCCATGCGTTGGCGTACGTTAGGCTTGGAGGCGGGGCTAGAGAGGAACGTGACTGACGCCGACCGCCTGGGTCCGCTGCGCAGCGTGCCGGTGCAGAGCATCGACTGGCTGCTGGTCTTCTCCGTGCTCTTCATCACGTCCTTCACCGTGTACGGCATCCTGAGGACCGACAGCATCCGGTGGCTCATCCCGGGCCAAGAGCACGAGCATCAGGACTGAAACACTGCCACCGGATCTGTATGGTTGTTCATCTGATCATGACTAGAGATGTCCGATAAATGCTTTAAAATGTAATATCGGAAATTATCGGTATCATTTTTTTTATTATCGGTATCGTTTTTTGTTTGTTTTGTTTTTTGAAAATTAAATCAACATAAAAAACACAAGATACACTTACACTTACAATTAGTGCACCAACCCAAAAAACCTCCCTCCCCCATTTACACTCATTCACACAAAAGGGTTGTTTCTTTCTGTTATTGATATTCTGGTTCCTACATTATATATCAATATATATCAATACAGTCTGCAAGGGATACAGTCCGTAAGCACACATGATTGTGCGTGCTGCTGGTCCACTAATAGTACTAACCTTTAACAGTTCATTTTACTCATTTTCATTAATTACTAGTTTCTATGTAACTGTTTTTGTATTGTTTTAGAAAATGTTTTTAATTTATTTATCTTATTTTATTTTATTAATTTAAAAAAAAGGGCCTTCGCCATACCTGGTTGTCCAATTTAGGCATAATAATGTGTTAATTCCACGACTGTATATATTGGTATTGGTTGATATCGGTATCGGTAATTAAGAGTTGGACAATATCGGGATATCGGCAAAAAAGCCATTATCGGACATCCCTAATCATGACACATTCATTTTTTTTATTAAAGATGAGGAGCTGATCTTGGCAATAAGTCAGTTTTTGTTGTGTTGATTATCTACAGCAAAGACTTTGATGCTGACAGTAAAGAAAACTGCATGAAAATCTGTCGAAAAATTAGCTAGTTAAGATCTAATTTTACTTGGCCCCCACCAAGATGGCCGCCACATAGCCGTGCCAACGCTGATGTATCTAATCTTTTATACTGTATGCAATATGAATCTTATGTCTTAGACTGCAACAAGCTTGCAACGAGGAAGTGCACTTTTTAATCAGGCAGTGAGGTGAACAGCAACAAAGAAGAATGAGAACAAATCAGGAAAACAGGACAATGCTGTGAACATAGATATGAAGAAAATATACCATTAAATGTTTTGACTTTGACCGTAGAGAAAACTGAAAAAAATGTTGAGAAACGAGTGAAATAAGACGCGGGAAAACAGGACACTTAAATCAAATGTCTGTCCATAGCACATTTTTTGACGTTAACAGTAGAGAAAACGGCATTAAAATCTGTTGAGGAATGAGCTGGTTATGATTTGTTTTCATTATACATGCATTACCTTGAATGGAACTTGGCCCCCACCAAGATGGCCGCCACGTTACTATGGCAGCTACAGCGTGCTGACGTAACTAGTCTTCCAATGCAGTGTTTTTCAACCTTTTTTGAGCCAAGGCACATTTTTTGCGTTGAAAAAATCCGGAGGCACACCACCAGCAGAAATCATCAAGAAATTAAATTCAGTTGACAGTAAAAAGTTGTCGCAATTGTTGGATATGACTTTAAACCATAACCAAGCATGCATCAATATAGCTCTTGTCTCAAAGTAGGTGTACTGTCACCACCTGTCACATCACGCTCTGACTTATTTTGACTTTTTTGCTGTTTTCCTGTGTGTAGTGTTTTAGTTCTTGTCTTGTGCTCCTATTTTGGTGACTTTTTCTCTTTTTTTGGTATTTTCCTGTAGCAGTTCCATGTCTTCCTTTGAGCGATATTTCCCGCATCTACTTTGTTTTAGCAATCAAGACTATTTAAGTTGTTTCTATCCTTCTTTGTGGGGATATTGTTGATTGTCATGTCATGTTGTGGACGCCGTCTTTGCTCCACAGTAAGTCTTTGCTGTTGTCCAGCATTCTGTTTTTGTTTACTTTGTAGCCAGTTCAGTTTTAGTTTCGTTCTGCATAGCCTTCCCTAATGCCTTTTCTTAGGGGCACTCAACATTTGTTTATTTTTGGTTTAAGCTATAGATAACTTTTTACCTGCACACTGCCTCCCGCTGTTCCCGACATCTACAAAGCAATTAGCTACCGGCTGCCACCTACTGATATGGAGGAGTATTACACGGTTACTCTGCCGAGCTCCAGACAACACAGACACTCAACAACAACACATCATTTGCAGACTATAATTACTGGTTTGCAAGAAACATTTTTAACCCAAATAGGTGGAATTAGCTAATCTCCCACGGCACACCAGACTGTATCTCACGGCACACTAGTGGTTGAAATACACTGTTCTAATGAATACAAAATATCGTACTTATTCTTGCCAGGACAAATGAAACACAACATTAATACACATATGTCCTAACGACAAACAGTACTTTTTAATCCGGCAATGAAGCAATAGACGTATGTTTTAACAACAAACCGTACTTTTTAATCAGGCAATGAAGCGAACAGCTATCTCAGCGAAAGGAGAGAAGACAGTGGGACATTTTTATTGTGAGGGTGCACATTGGAGGAGGAGGACGCAACTAAGTTCTCAGCATGAGCTGGTTAATTATTACAAAATAAAAATAAAATGTTAATATTTAGCCCGAGAGTGAGCGACCTTCTTGTCAGGCTGAGCGGCTTCTCTCGGCCTTTTTTCTCCACGACTTGGAATATGGTGAGTGTTTGTTGGGACTGTGTCCCATTATCATGGAAAGATAATGAAATGAGTTTAAATGTTTATCAAACCACACCTGTGGAGGGTTTAATGCTTGTTTTGTTCATTTATCACTTAGGGAACTCTCCTGAAGGAATCAATAAAGTACTATCTATCTAACATCCGGGTACGAGACTTCTGGTCCCCCCGTTATGACCCACTACTTCCGCATTATTCCATAGACAAATCCTGTTACTAAGTACAAACATATAAATTACTGACGTTCCCAGCATTAAATTGGACTCAAAGTGTGTATTTGTCACCACTCTATAAATCGGCAATCACGTTTGGACTATATAGATCGCGTTTAGGTAAAATATCTAACTTTAATGAGCGTCACCTTTTCTGCTATGGTTTCATTTGCCATGGTAAATGTGCTATTTTTTAGTCGCAGTTCTTTTACCAAAATCGTGTCCATGCCGAGTTATAACAGGATCACCAAACCATTCGGCATTGTTGTCAGTTTGATAAAAGTAATATTAGATGCAATTTAAACATTCAGAACTGGTTCCTAGGGGCTATGTTGACTAAGGGCTTCTATGCCCCCTGGTATGGTCTCCCAAGACAAACAGGTCCTAGGTGAGAGATCAGACAAAGAGCAGCTAAAAACAAAGGACTCTGATTTCCGCTCGCCCGGACACGGGTCACCGGGGCCCCCCTCTGGAGCCAGCCCCAGAGTTGGGGCACGATGGCGAGCGCCTGGGCGCCCCCTCCAATGGACTCACCACTCATAGGAGGGGCCATAGAGGTCGGGTGCATTGTGAGCTGGGCGGAAGCCAAAGGCAGGGGGACTTGGCGGTCTGCTCCTCGGCTACAGAACCTCCTAAAGCTGTGAGGAAGTGCCGGTCGTCCTGGGTTTCCCTTGCCACCGGATACAGCTCCCCACAGCGAAGAGGTGACGTTGGAGTCTGTGCGTCTCCCTCGTCGAAAAAGACCTCAACGGCGGAGTGGGCGGATGATGGTTGCATAGAAGCTCCACAACGGTCATAAAGGCGGAGGAAGGCTGCAGCAAAGATGGGCCCCCAATTGTCTTGGTCTCCATGCCATTGGACCCTGGCCTTCTCTTTGCCAAGGACAGTGTGGTGGCTGTCTGTGCATCAGTCTGCCACCCACTTGAAAAGAGTCCACGCACACAGGCGTTCTCCTGAAGGCAATCCCACCAACAGGAGGACAATCATACTCGTTTCGAGTGATTGCCGACGACGACAGAAGCTAGCTCTTGGGACATGGAACGTCACCTTGCTAGGAGGGAAGGAGCCTGAGCTAGTGCGCGAGGTGGAGAAGTTCCGGTTAGATATAGTCAGACTCACTTTGACGCACAGCATGGGCTCTGGAACCAGTCTTCTCGAGAGGGGTCTCTTCCACTCTGGTGTTGCACTCAGTGAGAGGCAACGGGCTGGGGTGGCAATTCTTGTTGCCCCCCGGCTCAAAGCCTGCACGTTTGAGTTCAACCTAGTGGACGAGAGGGTAGCTTCCCTCCGCCTTCGGGTGGAGGGACGGGTCCTGACTGTTGTTTGGGCTTACGCACCAAATGGCAGCTCAGAGTACCCACCCTCTTTGGATTCACTCAAGGGAGTACTGGGAGTACTTCCCTTGTTCTACTGGGGGACTTCAACGCTCTTATTGGCAACGACCGTGAAACCTGGAGAGGCGTGATTGGGAAGAATGGCCGCCCGGATCTGAAACAGAGTGGTGTTTTGTTATTGGACTTTTGTGCTTGTCACAGATTGTCCATAACAAACACCATGTTTAAACATAAGGTTGTCCATATGTGCACTTGGCACCAGGACAACCTAGGCCGCAGTTCCATGATCCACTTTGTCGTTGTGTCATTGGATTTGTGGGCTCATGTTTTGGACACTCGGGTGAAGAGAGGGGCAGAGCTTATTACCTATCACCACCTGGTGGTGAGTTGGCTGCAATGGTGGGGGAGGATGCCAGACAGACCTGGCAGGCTCAAACGCATTGTGAGGGTCTGCTTGGAACGTCTAGGAGAGTCTCCTGTCAGAGAGCGTTTAAATTTCCACCGCCGGAAGAACTTTGAACATGTCACGAGGGATGTGCTGGACATTGAGTCCGAGTGGACCATGTTCCGTACCTCTATTGTCGAGGCGGCCGATTGGAGCTGTGGCCACAAGGTGGTTGATGGCGGTAATCCTAGAACCCGCTGGTGGACACCAACGGTGAGGGATGCCGTCAAGCTGAAGAAGGAGTCCTATCGGGTTCTTTTGACTCATGGGACTCCGCAGGCAGTGGACAGGTACCGACAGGCCAAGCGTTGTCCGGCTTTGGCAGTTTCAGAGGCAAAAACTCAGACATGGGGGGAATTCTGTGATGCCATGGAGAACGACTTCTGGACGGCTTCGAAGCAATTCTGGACCCACCATCCGCCGCCCCAGGAGGGGGAAGCAGTGCACTCTCAACACCGTGTACGGTGAGGATGATGTTCTGCTGACCTCGACTGCGGATGTTGTTGATTGGTGGAAGGAATACTTCAAAGACCTCCTCAATCCCACCTACACATCTTCCTATGAGGAATCAGTGCCTGGGGAATCTGTGGTGGGCTCTCCTATTTCTGGGGCTGAGGTAGATTAAAAAGCTCCTCTGTGGCAAGGCCCGGGTGTGGAAGAGATCCGCCCGGAGTTCCTTAAGGCTCTGGATGCTGTGGGGCTGTCTTGGTTGACAAGACTCTGCAACATCGTGTAATAATCGGGGGCAGTACCTCTCTTTAAGAAGGGGAACCGGAGGGTGTGTTCCAACTATCGTGAGATCACACTCCTCAGCCTTCCCGGTAAGGTCTATTCAGGTGTACTAGAGAGGAGGCTACACAGAATAGTCAAACCTTGGATTCAGGAGGAACAGTGTGGTTTTTGTCCTGGTCGTGGAACTGTGGACCAACTCTATACTCTCGGCAGGGTGCTTGAGGGCGCATGGGAGTTTGTCCAACCGGTCTACATGTGCTTTGTGGACTTGGAGAAGGCTTTTGACCATGTTACCCGGGAAGTCCTGTGGGGAGTGCTCAGAGAGTAGGTTATGTGTGTCTGATTGTGGTGGTCCGCTCCCTGTACGATCAGTGTCAGAGCTTGGTCTGCATTGCCGGCAGTAAGTCGGACCCGTTTCCAATGAGGGTTGGACACCGCCAAGGCTGCCCTTTGTCACCGATTCTGTTCATAACTTTTATGGACCAAATTCCTAGGCGCAATCAGGACGTTGAGGGGATTCAGTTTGGTGGCTGCAGGATTGGGTCTCTGCTTTTTGCAGATGATGTGGTCCTGAGGGCTACACCTGGCCAGGATTTTCAGCCCTCACTGGAGCGGTTCGCAGCCGAGTGTGAAGCGACTGGGATGAGAATCAGCACCTCCAAGTCCGAGTCCATGGTTCTCGTACAGAAAAGGGTGGAGTTGGGAAGACTATGTCTCCCGGCTGGCCTGGGAATACCTCAGGATCCCCCGGGAGGAGCTGGACGAAGTGACTGGGGAAAGGGAAGTCTGAGCTTCTCTGCTTGGGCTGCTGCCCCCGCGACCCGACCTCGGATAAGCGGAAGAAAATGGATGAATGGATATTCAGAACTGTCCCTAATTAGTTCGTCAGTGCCTGACAGTACGTGTTATTTGTGATTTTTGGGGACACACTGCCATCAAGTGTATCTTAGCTGCTACTTCACCCAAAATATCCACATTGAAATAAGGGGAAATGTTGTTTGAGTAATGAAAGCCAAGAGAAAAACGAATCCCCTCTTACAATCCTATTTAAGCGCTTCTCTTATTCAACGTAGGAATGTGTAATCAAAAATGTTAAATAAAGCAAAGTGTGTTTAGAATATTTATATTTTGAGGTGTGTTTGTGTGCAGTCGTCTGACACTCATTGGCTCTCCTCGGCCGACCGAGATCAGCAGGTGATGGAGTTGAGGACCACAGGCTGGATGGAGGTGGAGGACCGTGACGCCATTTTTAAAGAGCTTCACTTTAAAAACTTTAACCAGGTGTGTTTTTTTGCTACATTTTTGTCTCAACAGAAGCCATATATATACAGGTACATATATATATATATATATGTATGTATGTATGTATATATGTATGTGTGTATGAATGTGTATATGTATATATGTTTATAAACCATATATGTATTTAAAGACATTTATATTTGTAGGAAAATTGCACGTGGACTATAAAAAAAAACAAAAAAAAATTATAGATATATATATACTGTATATGTATATATATATATATATATATATATATATAAGTTTAAGCAACCAAAAATGTTACAACCCCCTGCAGTGTCTCTGCAGACCCTCTAGGGGTCGCACACACCCTGTTGAAGACCTGTGGTAGTATTTGTATATAGTATTAAAGGCCTACTGAAATGATTTTTTTTAAATTTAAACGGGAATAGCAGATCCATTCTATGTGTCATACTTGATCATTTCGCGATATTGCCATATTTTTGCTGAAAGGATTTAGTAGAGAAAATCGACGATAAAGTTCGCAACTTTTGCTCGCTGATAAAAAAAAGCCTTGCCTGTACCGGAAGTAGCGTGACGTCACAGGAGCTAGGATTCCTCACAATTCCCCGTTGTTTACAATGGAGCGAGAGAGATTCGGACCGAGAAAGTGATGATTACCCCATTAATTTGAACGAGGATGAAAGATTCGTAGATGAGGAACGTTACAGTGAATGACTTGAGAGGCAGCGATGGACGTATCTTTTTTCGCTCTGACCGTAACTTAGGTACAAGCTGGCTCATTGGATTCCACACTCTCCTTTTTCTATTGTAGATCACAGATTTGTATTTTAAACCACCTCGGATACTATAGCCTCTTGAAAATGAGAGTCGAGAACGCGAAATGGACATTCAGTGCCTTTTATCTCCACGACAATACATCGGCGAAATGCTTTAGCTACGAGCTAACGTGATAGCATCTTGCTTTAACTGCATATAGAAACAAAAGAAATAAACCCCTGAGTGGAAGGATAGATAGAAAATCAACAATACTATTAAACCGTGGACATGTAAATACACGGTTAATGCTTTCCAGGCTGGCGAAGGTTAACAATGCTGTGGTAACGACGCCATTGAAGCTAACTTAGCAACCGGACTGCACAGAGCTATGCTAAAAACATTAGCTCTCCACCTACGTCAGCCAGCCCTCATTTGCTCAACAACACCCGTGCTCACCTGCGTTCCAGCGATCGGCAGAAGGACGAAGGACTTCACCCGATGCGTTTGGCGGCCCAGAGACGTAGGAAGTCAAGGTGAGGTCGGCGGCTAGCGCGGCTAGCGCTCCAACAAAGTCCTCCTGGTTGTGTTGCTGTAGTCCGCTGCTAATACACTGATCCCACCTAAAACTGTCTTCTTTGCAGCCTTCATTGTTCATTAAAAAATTGCAAAAGATGTCCAGAATACTGTGGAATTATGAAATGAAAACAGAGCTTTTTGTATAGGATTCTACGGGGTACCATAACTTCCGTTACTCGGACTTCGTCAGGCGCATACGTCATCATACCGCGATGTTTCAGCCGGATATTTCCCGGGAAGTTTTAAATGTCACTTTATAAGTTAACCCGGCCGTATTGGCATGTGTTGCAATGTTAAGATTTCATCATTGATATATAAACTATCAGACTGCGTGGTCGGTAGTAGTGGCTTTCAGTAGGCCTTTAACATTTAGTATTCGCATGTAGTATTAATATATGTTAGTAGTATAAGGTGTTCGCATGAAGTATTAGTACATAGTATTAGTATATTGCATTAATATAAAGTTTTGGCATAAAGTATTAGCATGAAGTATTAGTGTAAAGCATTAGTATATATTATTAGTATAAAGTAATAGTAAATAGCTATAGCATATAGTATTAGTATAAAAAATAGTATTAGTATATAGTAGTAGTATTAATATTGGTATATAGTTTTATTATATAATATTAGGAAAAAGTATTAGATTTAGTATTAGTTTTTATTATTAGTATACAGTGTTGATGTATAGTGTTGGTATATAGTATTGTTATAAAGTATTGGTATATAGTATTAGTAATTAGGAAATGTATATACCGTATTTTTTGGACTATAAGTCGCAGTTTTTTTCATAGTTTGGCCGGGGTTGCGACTTATACTCAGGAGCGACTTATGTGTGAAATTATTAACACATTACCGTAAAATATCAAATAATATTATTTAACTCATTCACGTAAGAGACTAGACGTATAAGACTTCATGGGATTTAGCGATTAGGAGTGACAGATTGTTTGGTAAACGTATAGCATGTTCTATATGTTATAGTTATTTGAATGAC
>NC_084744.1:53076610-53084110 GCF_033978785.1 Entelurus aequoreus
GCGGTATTTATTTTTAGTCCCCCACTAATGATGTGTCTCCATACACAGTGTGGAGCCGCCCCCTTAAGCTAATAATAATCACCACCGTTACATCAAATAAACTGCATTATGTAACATTATCACTGGAGGATCAGGCTAACAAAGTTGTTTGGGACGGCGTGGCGAAGTTGGTAGAGTGGCTGTGCCAGCAATCGGAGTGTTGCTGGTTACTGGGGTTCAATTCCCACCTTCTACCTTCCTAGTCACGTCCGTTGTGTCCTTGGGCAAGACACTTCACCCTTTGCCTCTGATGGCTGCTGGTTAGCGCCTTGCATGGCAGCTCCCGCCATCAGTGTGTGAATGTGTGTGTGAATGGGTAAATGTGGAAATACTGTCAAAGCGCTTTGAGTACCTTGAAGGTAGAAAAGCGCTATACAAGTATAACCCATTTATCATTTATTTATTATTTATTTTCTACTTTTGTTTACTTATAGCGTACTATTGGCAAGTTTTGATCAAGTTGTTGTATGTAATAATAAGAAAATAAGAAATATATTGTTTTGGTGTTTTTACACTGTCAATAGCACTCATTATAAACACATAAAAACATTCAATAGCTCTCATTTTAAATACGTAAAAACATTCAATAGCACTCATAAATACGTAAAAACATTCAATAGCACTCATTATAAATACGTAAAAACATTCAATAGCACTCATTATAAATATGTAAAAACATTCAATAGCACTCACTATAAATACGTAAAAACATTCAATAGCACTCATAAATACGTAAAAACATTCAATAGCACTCATTATAAATACGTAAAAACATTCAATAGCACTCATAAATACGTAAAAACATTCAATAGCACTCATAAATACAAAAAAACATTCAATAGCACTCATAAATACGTAAAACCATTCAATAGCACTCATTATAAATACGTTAAAAACATTCAATAGCACTCATAAATACGTAAAAACATTCAATAGCACTCATTATAAATACGTAAAAACATTCAATAGCACTCATAAATACGTAAAAACATTCAATAGCACTCATTATAAATACGTAAAAACATTCAAAGCACTCATAAATACGTAAAAACATTCAATAGCACTCATAAATACGTAAAAACATTCAATAGCACTTATTATAAATATGTAAAAACATTCAATAGCACTCATTATAAATACGTAAAAACATTCAATAGCACTCATAAATACGTAAAAACATTCAATAGCACTCATTACAAATACGTAAAAACATTCAATAGCACTCATAAATACGTAAAAACATTCAATAGCACTCATTATAAATACGTAAAAACATTCAATAGCACTCGTAAATACGTAAAAACATTCAATAGCACACATTATAAATACGTAAAAACATTCAATAGCGCTCATCATAAATACGTATAAACATTCAATAGCACTCATAAATACGTAAAAACATTCAATAGCACTCATTATAAATACGTAAAAACATTCAATAGCACTCATTATAAATATGTAAAAACATTCAATAGCACTCATTATAAATATGTAAAAACATTCAATAGCACTCACAAATACGTAAAAACATTCAATAGCACTCATTATAAATATGTAAAAACATTCAATAGCACTCATTATAAATACGTAAAAACATTCAATAGCACTCATAAATACGTAAAAGCATTCAATAGCACTCATAAATACGTAAAAACATTCAATAGCACTCATAAATACGTAAAAACATTCAATAGCACTCATTATAAATATGTAAAAATATTCAATAGCACTCATTATAAATACGTAAAAACATTCAATAGCACTCATAAATACATAAAAACATTCAATAGCACTCATTATAAATATGTAAAAACATTCAATAGCACTCATAAATAGGGGCGGCATGGCGTAGTGGGTAGAGCGCCCGAGGCAGAAACCTGAGGGTTGCAGGTTCGCTCCCCGCCTCCTACCATGCCGTTGTGTCCTTGGGCAGGACACTTCACCCTTGCCCCCGGTGCCGCTCACACTGGTGAATGAATGTTGAATGAATGATAGGTGGTGGTTGGAGGGGCCGTAGGCGCAAATTGGCAGCCACGCTTCCGTCAGTCTACCCCAGGGCAGCTGTGGCTACGAAAGTAGCTTACCACCACCAGGTGTGAATGAATGATGGGTTTTTAACATGTAAAGCGACTTTGGGTACTTAGAAAAGCGCTATATAAATCCCAGTTATTATTATTATTATTATTAAATACGTAAAAACATTCAATAGCACTCATTATAAATACGTAAAAACATTCAATAGCACTCGTAAATACGTAAAAACATTCAATAGCACTCATTATAAATACGTAAAACATTCAATAGCACTCATTATAAATACGTAAAAACATTCAATAGCACTCATAAATACGTAAAAACATTCAATAGCACTCAATATAAATACGTAAAAACATTCAATAGCACTCATAAATACGTAAAAACATCCAATAGCACTCATAAATACGTAAAAACATTCAATAGCACTCATAAATACGTAAAAACATTCAATAGCACTCATAAATATGTAAAAACATTCAATAGCACTCATTATAAATACGCAAAAACATTCAATAGCACTCACTATAAATACGTAAAAACATTCAATAGCACTCATAAATACGTAAAAACATTCAATAGCACTCATTATAAATACGTAAAAACATTCAATAGCACTCATAAATACGTAAAAACATTCAATAGCACTCATAAATACGTAAAAACATTCAATAGCACTCATTATAAACCCAAAAACATTCAATAGCACTCATAAACACAAAAACATTCAATAGCACTCATAAATACGTAAAAACATTCAATAGCACTCATAAATACAAAAAACATTCAATAGCACTCATTATAAATATGTAAAAACATTCAATAGCTCTCATTTTAAATACGTAAAAACATTCAATAGCACTCATAAATACGTAAAAACATTCAATAGCACTCATTATAAATACGTAAAAACATTCAATAGCACTCATAAATACGTAAAAACATTCAATAGCACTCATTATAAATACATAAAAACATTCAATAGCACTCGTAAAAACATTCAATAGCACTCATAAATACGTAAAAACATTCAATAGCACTCATTATAAATACGTAAAAACATTCAATAGCACTCATAAACACAAAAACATTCAATAGCACTCATAAATACGTAAAAACATTCAATAGCACTCATAAATACAAAAAACATTCAATAGCACTCATTATAAATATGTAAAAACATTCAATAGCTCTCATTTTAAATACGTACAAACATTCAATAGCACTCATAAATACGTAAAAACATTCAATAGCACTCATTATAAATACGTAAAAACATTCAATAGCACTCATAAATACGTAAAAACATTCAATAGCACTCATAAATACGTAAAAACATTCAATAGCACTCATTATAAACACAAAAACATTCAATAGCACTCATAAACACAAAAATTTTCAATAGCACTCATAAATACGTAAAAACATTCAATAGCACTCATAAATACAAAAAACATTCAATAGCACTCATTATAAATATGTAAAAACATTCAATAGCTCTCATTTTAAATACGTAAAAACATTCAATAGCACTCATAAATACGTAAAAACATTCAATAGCACTCATTATAAATACGTAAAAACATTCAATAGCACTCATAAATACGTAAAAACATTCAATAGCACTCATTATAAATACATAAAAACATTCAATAGCACTCGTAAATACGTAAAAACATTCAATAGCACTCATAAATACGTAAAAACATTCAATAGCACTCATTATAAATACGTAAAAACATTCAATAACACTCATAAACACAAAAACATTCAATAGCACTCATAAATACGTAAAAACATTCAATAGCACTCATAAATACAAAAAACATTCAATAGCACTCATTATAAATATGTAAAAACATTCAATAGCTCTCATTTTAAATACGTAAAAACATTCAATAGCACTCATAAATACGTAAAAACATTCAATAGCACTCATTATAAATACGTAAAAACATTCAATAGCACTCATAAATACGTAAAAACATTCAATAGCACTCATTATAAATACGTAAAAACATTCAATAGCACTCATAAATACGTAAAAACATTCAATAGCACTCATTATAAATACATAAAAACATTCAATAGCACTCGTAAATACGTAAAAACATTCAATAGCACTCATAAATACGTAAAAACATTCAATAGCACTCATTATAAATACGTAAAAACATTCAATAGCACTCATAAACACATAAAAACATTCAATAGCACTCATAAACACATAAAAACATTCAATAGCACTCATAAACACAAAAACATTCAATAGCACTCATTATAAACCCATAAAAACATTCAATAGCACTCAAACACATAAAAACATTCAATACCACTCATCATAAATACATAAAAACATTAAAGTTAATACATGTCATTGGTATACAGTGTTGGGTTAGTTACTGAAAACCAGTAACTAGTTACAGTTACTAGTTACTTTATTTCAAAAGTAACTCAGTTACTAACTCAGTTACAAAAAGTAATGTGTTTACTGTGCAAAGTAACTATTCAGTTAGTTCTCTTTTTCTTCTTTTTTTTTTTAAGGCTCCCATTAACGCCCTTTTAGCCTTCATTTCAGTACTGTTATTGCACTGGAGAATAATACAATGTGTTGATCAACTTGACATGCATTTGCATCACTGAACTCTGCTAAGCAATGTGGTCTACATACAACACACAAAGACAAAGATATGTTTCAAAGGGCCAATTTATTTCAGGCCAGAACAAATTGACAAAACTATTTTAAATAGCTGCAACACAACATACATAAGTAACAAACAGCATAATAACAACATAGCTGTAAACCTGGCTTCACCCAAGGAAGGCACACATGACATACACAAAGCCTAACCAGGCATTTTTTCTCTCTCAAGGAATTGTGAAATAAAATCATGTCTTCAGGAGATCAACACTGTACTGAAGCCCAGAACACTACGCATTTCCCCAGTTTTAGTTTAGAGATAAGGAAAGATTGGCCTGGCCCACTAGGATCCCTCTTTATGTTTGTGAACTTTATAGTCTATACATTTAGAGTGATGTGATAATCAAACACTCTAGAAGTCAAGAATGAAAGAGTATATAAGAGAATTGACAGAGTGTGTACCTTCAGTGCTGAATGATGAGCAGAGGCAGAGTTTGGAGTGTTTTCTTTAGCTCGCTTTCCATGTTTATGTACTCACTGTCCACTGTGTCCAGCTGCCTGAAATCGGGTGACTCCACTGTAGAAATAGCCTGCATGTCTTCTAGCACACATACATAATGCCTCTATCAATGTTGTCCTGGCTAGCAGTCCCACCCTTAAAATCCAGCCGCTGTTGCTGAGGTGGAGGTGAAGTGTGTCTCTCTTTACTAGCTTCGTCGAAGCATGTTGCTTTTGTAGCTGTTTCAGTAGATTTGAATTGCTGTTTTGGGCAGTAGATGGGATCTTTGATCCAAGACACAACTTACATTTAACTAAAATTTTCTTTTCTTTGTGCTCGACAAAAGAAAAGTAGTGAGAATATCTCCATGTTAAGAAACTCGACTTCTGGCTGCGCCATGAAGTAAACACAGACACACACAAAGCGCGTCTCTTCTTTTCCTTGTGACACAGAAGGACGACACCGCAGCGCTCCAATAAGACACACTCAGATCTTCGGTTTCTAGCCGATACTACATAAAAAAATAACGTAAAATAACGCAGTAGCGCATCATGTAGTAACGGTAACTGAATATAAAAAATAACGCTTTACTTTGTAACGCGTTAGTCCCGACACTGTTGGTATAGGTATTAATATCGGTGGATTCCACTCCTGGATGATTGGTATCGGCAACATAAAATCCTGATCAGAGCATCTGTATCATGTACACACTTTTAAGCCTTTCTTACCATGTGTATGTGTCATGGGCTAACGCTAACGATGTTTGTTATGCTAAGGAAGTAAAACATGTTATTGGGGCAGGGTACTGAGTGGAGTTGAGCAAGGCAACAGCTGACATGACGTGTGTTGGTGTCACATGCTAACGATGTTTGTTATGCTAAGGAAGTTTGTTATGCTCAGGAAGTTTGTTATGCTTAGGAAGTAACATGTTATCGGGGCAGGGTGCTGAGTGGAGTTGAGCAAGACAACGGCTGACATGACGTGTGTTGGTGTCACATGCTAACGCTAACAATGTTGGTTATGCTAAGGAAGTTTGTTATGCTAAGGAAGTAAACAAGTTATTTGGGGCAGGGTGCTGAGTGGAGTTGAGCAAGACAACAGCTGACATAACGTGTGTTGGTGTCGCATGCTAACGCTAACAATGTTTGTTATGCTAAGGAAGTTTGTTATGCTAAGGAAGTAACATGTTATTGGGGCAGGGTGCTGAGTGGAGTTGAGCAAGACAACAGCTGACTTTACGTGTGTTGGTGTCATATGCTAACGCTAACGATGTTTGTTATGCTAAGGAAGTTTGTTATGCTAAGGAAGTAAACAAGCTATTTGGGGCAGGGTGCTGAGTGGAGTTGAGCAAGACAACAGCTGACAGGACGTGTGTTTGTGTCGCATGCTAACGCTAACAATGTTTGTTATGCTAAGGAAGTAACATGTTATTGGGGCAGGGTGCTGAGTGGAGTTGAGCAAGACAACAGCTGACTTTACGTGTGTTGGTGTCATATGCTAAAGTTAACCATGTTTGTTATGCTAAGGAAGTTTGTTATGCTAAGGAAGTAAACATGTTATTGGGGCAGGGTGCTGAGTGGACTTGAGCAAGACAACACCTGACATGACATATGTTGGTGCTACATGCTAACACTAACAATGTTTGTTATGCTAAGGAAGTAACATGTTATGCTAAGGAAGTTTGTTATGCTAAGGAAGTAACATGTTATTGGGGCAGGGTGCTGAGTGGAGTTGAGCAAGACAACAGCTGACTTTACGTGTGTTGGTGTCACATGCTAACGCTAACGAAGTTTGTTATGCTAAGGAAGTTAGTTATGCTAAGGAAGTAAACAAGTTATTTGGGGCAGTGTGCTGAGTGGAGTTGAGCAAGACAACAGCTGACATGACGTGTGTTGGTGTCACATGCTAACGCTAACAATGTTTGTTATGCTAAGGAAGTTTGTTATGCTAAGGAAGTTTGTTATACTAAGGAAGTAACATGTTATTGGGGCAGGGTGCTGAGTGGACTTGAGCAAGACAACAGTTGACATGACGTGTGTTGGTGCTACATGCTAATGCTAACAATGTTTGTTATGCTAAGGAAGTAACATGTTATTGGGGCAGGGTGCTGAGTGGAGTTGAGCAAGACAACGCCTGACATGATGTGTGTTGGTGTCACATGCTAATGCTAACAATGTTTGTTATGCTAAGGAAGTAACATGTTATTGGGGCAGGGTGCTGAGTGGAGTTGAGCAAGACAACGCCTGACATGACATGTGTTGGTGTCACATGCTAACGCTAACAATGT
>NC_084744.1:53086610-53104110 GCF_033978785.1 Entelurus aequoreus
TATATAATCATGTTAATAAACATACTATATGTGGGTAAATGTGTATATATATATAATCATGTTAATAAACATACTATATGTGGGTAAATGTGTATACATAATCATGTTAATAAACATACTATGTGTTAAATATATATAATACTGTAATGAACACACATTAATATATATATATATATATATATATATATATATATATATATATATATATATATATATATATATATATATATATATATATATATATATATATATATATCTCAGTATATATTTATAATCATGTTAATAAACATACTACTTGTGAAATATATGTAATACTGTAGTAAACATACACTATGTAAATGGTGGTAATACTGTAGTAAACATATGTATATTAAATACGGATATACACTACCGTTCAAAAGTTTGGGGTCACCCAAACAATTTTGTGGAATAGCCTTCATTTCTAAGAACAAGAATAGACTGTCGAGTTTCAGATGAAAGTTCTCTTTTTCTGGCCATTTTGAGCGTTTAATTGACCCCACAAATGTGATGCTCCAGAAACTCAATCTGCTCTAAGGAAGGTCAGTTTTGTAGCTTCTGTAACGAGCTAAACTGTTTTCAGATGTGTGAACATGATTGCACAAGGGTTTTCTAATCATCAATTAGCCTTCTGAGCCAATGAGCAAACACATTGTACCATTAGAACACTGGAGTGATAGTTTCTGGAAATGGGCCTCTATACACCTATGTAGATATTGCACCAAAAACCAGACATTTGCAGCTAGAATAGTCATTTACCACATTAGCAATGTATAGAGTGTATTTCTTTAAAGTTAAGACTAGTTTAAAGTTATCTTCATTGAAAAGTACAGTGCTTTTCCTTCAAAAATAAGGACATTTCAATGTGACCCCAAACTTTTGAACGGTAGTGTATATTATACTGTAATAAACATTCATCATAAATGTTTTTTTTTTTTTCATTTTCATGTATTTATCTGTCATTTATCTGTCTGAGTGTTACTACAATGCATTAAATAATATTTATATGTCAGAAATATTTGCCAATGCTGATTAATCATGATGAATAAATCTGTGGACTGATTAATATGATAAAAAAAATGTAATCCATAATCAATATCTAACAGTGTTGTTAAACTGTGATTAACATGACGAAAAACTCTGATCCATAATTAATATCTAACATAATATTGTAAAACTGTGATTAGTGTGATGAAAATATGATCCATAATCAATATGTAGCATAATATTGTTAAACTGTGATCAGTATTATAAAAAAATGTTGAGCCATAATTAATATCTAACATAATATTGTTAAACTGTAATCAATATTATAAAAAAAGTTGATCCATAATTAATATCCAACATAATGTTGTTAAACTGTGATTAATATAATGAAAACATGATCCATAATCAATATGTAACATAATGTTGTTAAACTGTGATAAATTTGATGAAAATATGATTCATAATCAAATAAACTCTGATTAATATGATGCAACTATTATCCCTAATCAATTAAACTGTGATTAATATGATGAAACTATGATCCCTAATCAATTAAACTGTGATTAATATGATGCAACTATGATCCAAAATCAATTAAACTGATTAATATGATGAAAACATGATTAATAATCAATATGTAACAATGTTGTTAAACTGTGATTAATATGGTGAAAACATGATCCATAATCAATTAAACTGTGATTAATATGATGAAAATATGATCCATAATATCTAACATAATGTTGTTAAACTGTGATTAATATGATAAAAATATGATCCATAATAAAACTGATTAATATGATGAAAATATGATCCGTAATCAATTAAACGGTGATTAATATGATGAAAATATGATCCATAGTCAATTAAACTGTGATTAATATGATGAAAATATGATCCATAATCAATTAAACTGTGATTAATATGATGAAAATATGATCAATAATCAATTAAACTGTGATTAATATGATGAAAATATGATCCATAATCAATTAAACTGTGATTAATATGATGAAAATATGATCCATAATCAATTAAACTGTGATTAATCAATATGTGACATAATGTTGTTGTCTGTCAGGCGTTTGGCTTCATGTCCCGTGTGGCGCTGCAGGCGGAGAAGTTGAACCATCACCCCGAGTGGTTCAACGCTTACAACAAGGTAACCCTGTATGGGCTGCAGGACACGTCGCCATGGCGACCGCACCATCAAAACACTGTGTGTGTGTGTGTGTGTGTGTGTGTGTGTGTGTGTGTGACAGGTCCAGATCACGCTGACCACACACGACTGCGGCGGTCTGTCCAAGCGAGACATCAAGATGGCCAAATTTATTGACAAAATTTTACTTTCTGTTTAACTTTCATTTCTCCCAATAAATACAAGTTTTCTTCATCACAATAAATATATTTTGTATCGATGCTGCTTTTCATGTGGTCATCAGTTTTCTTGATCCCTTTCAGGTGTTCACACAATGTAGTGTCCCTTGGATTTATTGAAGCCATGCATTCTTTCAAACTGGGCAAAATATGGTAGAAAAGTAACTAGGTAAGTAAAAGTTACTAGTAATCATATAGATGAGTATTATTCATTAATATACTTTAATAAAACTAATATGAGAAACGATTGAAAAAAAATAAAGTAAAGAACAAACATTTATATTTTCTACGCCATAATTGTTTTTTTCTTGATAAATATGCATAACTAAATTAATAATACATAGCTTCTGTAATAATGTCATTACGTAACGTAATGCTGTTTACGTAAATAATAAACACGTGTAATGTACTACTTAATTATGCATCGCCATGTAATAGACTACATAAATACTCATGAGTATCAGCTGTCAGCCACACCTGAAAACATACTGTATTGTATATAATAATTGTAGTTACTGAATAGTATGTACTGTATACTATATAATAATTGTAGTGACTGTATAGTATGTAATAATTGTAGTGACTGTATAGTATATAATAATTGTAGTGACTGTATAGTATGTACTGTATACTATATAATAATTGTAGTGACTGTATAGTATGTAATAATTGTAGTGACTGTATAGTATATAATAATTGCAGTGACTGTATAGTATGTACTGTATACTATATAATAATTGTAGTGACTGTATAGTATGTAATAATAGTAGTGACTGTATAGTATATAATTGTAGTGACTGTATAGTATGTACTGTATACTATATAATAATTGTAGTGACTGTATAGTATGTAATAATTGCAGTGACTGTATAGTATGTAATAATTGTAGTTACTGTATATTATGTAATAATTGTAGTGACTGTATAGTATGTAATAATTGCAGTGACTATAGTATATAATAATTGTAGTGACTGTATAGTATGTAATAATTGTAGTTACTGTATAGTATGTAATAATTGCAGTGACTGTATAGTATGTAATAATTGCAGTGACTGTATAGTATGTAATAATTGTAGTTACTGTATAGTATGTAATAATTGCAGTGACTGTATAGTATGTAATAATTGCAGTGACTGTATAGTATGTAATAATTGTAGTTACTGTATAGTATATAATAATCGTAGTGACTGTATAGTATGTAATAATTGTAGTGACTGTATAGCATGTAATAATTGCAGTGACTATAGTATATAATAATTGTAGTGACTGCATAGTATGTAATAATTGTAGTGACTGTATAGCATGTAATAATTGCAGTGACTGTATAGCATGTAATAATTGCAGTGACTGTATAGTATGTAATAATTGTAGTTACTGTATAGTATATAATAATTGCAGTGACTGTATAGAATGTAATAATTGCAGTGACTATAGTATGTAATAATTGCAGTGACTGTATAGTATGTAATAATTGTAGTTACTGTATAGTATATAATAATTGCAGTGACTGTATAGTATGTAATATAGTAGTGACTGAATAGTATATAATAATTGTAGGGACAGTATAGTATATAATAATTGTAGTGACTGTATCGTATGTAATATACAAACCCCGTTTCCATATGAGTTGGGAAATTGTCTTAGATGTAAATATAAACGGAATACAATGATTTGCAAATCCTTTTCAACCCATATTCAATTGAATGCACTACAAAGACAACATATTTGATGTTCAAACTCATAAACTTTATTTTTTTTTGCAAATAATAATTAACTTAGAATTTCATGGCTGCAACACGTGCCAAAGTAGTTGGGAAAGGGCATGTTCACCAGTCCGGGGGTCTGCGTTGTGGTATTTTAGGCTTCATAATGCGCCACACATTTTCAATGGGAGACAGGTCTGGACTACAGGCAGGCCAGTCTAGTACCCACATTCTTTTACTATGAAGCCACGTTGTTGTGACACGTGGCTTGGCATTGTCTTGCTGAAATAAGCAGGGGCGTCCATGGTAACGTTGCTTGGATGGCAACATATGTTGCTCCAAAACCTGTATGTAACTTTCAGCATTAATGGCGCCTTCACAGATGTGTAAGTTACCCATGTCTTGGGCACTAATACACCCCTATACCATCACAGATGCTGGCTTTTCAACTTTGCGCCTATAACAATCCGGATGGTTCTTTTCCTCTTTGGTCCGGAGGACACGACGTCCACAGTTTCCAAAAACAATTTGAAATGTGGACTCGTCAGACCACAGAACACTTTTCCACTTTGTATCAGTCCATCTTAGATGAGCTCAGGCCCAGCGAAGCCGACGGCGTTTCTGGGTGTTGTTGATAAACGGTTTTTGCCTTGCATAGAAGAGTTTTAACTTGCACTTACAGATGTAGCGACCAACTGTAGTTACTGACAGTGGGTTTCTGAAGTGTTCCTGAGCCCAGGTGGTGATATCTTTTACACACTGATGTCTCTTGTTGATGCGATACAGCCTGAGGGATCGAAGGTCACGGTCTTAGCTGCTTACGTGCAGTGATTTCTCCAGATTCTCTGAACCCTTTGA
Organism: Entelurus aequoreus; assembly: GCF_033978785.1. NCBI lineage: Eukaryota > Metazoa > Chordata > Actinopteri > Syngnathiformes > Syngnathidae > Entelurus > Entelurus aequoreus. The sequence goes on from NC_084744.1 coordinate 53,091,554, forward strand.
TGATATTACGGACCATAGATGGTGAAAACCCTAAATTCCTTGCAATAGCTGGTTGAGAAAGGTTTTTCTTAAACTGTTCAACAATTTGCTCACGCATTTGTTGACAAAGTGGTGACCCTCGCCCCATCCTTGTTTGTGAATGACTGAGCATTTCATGGAATCTACTTTTATACCCAATCATGGCACCCACCTGTTCCCAATTAGCCTGCTCACCTGTGGGATGTTCCAAATAAGTGTTTGATGAGCATTCCTAAACTTTATCAGTATTTATTACCACCTTTCCCAACTTCTTTGTCACGTGTTGCTGGCATCAAATTCTAAAGTTAAGGATTATTTGCAAAAAAAAAAAAAAAAAGTATATCAATTTGAACATCAAATATGTTGTCTTTGTAGCATATTCAACTGAATATGGGTTGAAAATTATTTGCAAATCATTGTATTCCTTTTATATTTACATCTAACACAATTTCCCAACTCATATGGAAACGGGGTTTGTATTTCCATGGCATATTGCATTGTAACTAGTTCCACAGCAGTTTCTATCCTGTTCTTACCTTATCTCATTGATCTCATCTCATACTGTATGTGTGTTGATGTGTGCGTACACATGAAAAACATAACAAATACATGAACATAACAATGAACACAGTTGTACTTTTTTAGATGTCAGAGCCCTATGCAATATGTACACATATTCTTAATATAGTATACATTTTAACTGACCTTTATTTGACTATGTTTGTCTTTTTGTAGGTGGCTAAAATACACGGTGCTGCTAACCGCCGTCTAACGCTACGTTACTGTGTGTGATACATTGGCTAACGTAACGTTAAGTATAGGTACCTCATGCAACCCTGCTTAAAAAAAATCACTTGACAAAAAGTATGAATAAGGTACGAATGCCGTGTTTGCAATGACGTTATAACCATAGACATCTTATAAGTAGACCCCGCATTGGCTGCTGTGACGCGAGCAATTTGGCCGCCATCTTGAAGTGGTGATGAGGAGCCGGCGAGCAGCCTAAACTGACATTTGACAGGTAGAAAACAAAGATGGGGCCGTATTTATCAATCGTCTTAGAGTGCCATTTTACACTTAAGTCCTGAGAATTTGCGAAATTTAGTCCTACTCTCAAACTAAAGAATAAAAGCTATTTATCAACTAAGAATCACTCCTACTCTCCACGATATTTAAGAGACCTTCAGAGGTGTCCTAAGTGGTTAGGAGTTGCCAGCGGGGGATGGCACTGAGGCGAGAGAGACGTGCGCGAACGTTCAGGGAGCGGAAGGATGTCCTGGCTTTGTTTGATGACGAGCAGCTGATCAAACGGTATCGTTTAGACAGAGCGGGTATTATTTTTGTCACAGATTTAATAAGGGGCGTCATCTCATCAGCAACATCATGCTTTCAGTTTCAAATGAGTTGCCTAATTAATGAATTGGAAAGAAAAGGAAACATTTATTTTTGATTCATTGCCAATATTGTTTGTTTGTTTTGTATTATTTTGTAGTTTATTGTCAAAATATACACTCCCATTGTCCACTTAAATATTTCTAAGATATTTCTTTATTCTTAGACAAGGGATTCCCTTCCGTGATTGGTCATTTCTATGGACACAGAAATGACGTCACCTAAAATTCCGTTTACGGCACATAGTAATGTCGTAATTCAGCTCTGAGTGTGACACTTAAAGGCCTACTGAAATGATTTTTTTTATTTAAACGGGGATAGCAGATCTATTCTATGTGTCATACTTGATCATTTCGCGATATTGCCATATTTTTGCTGAAAGGATTTAGTAGAGAACAACGACGATAAAGATCGCAACTTTTGGTATCTGATAAAAAAAAGGCTTGCCACTACCGGAAGTAGCGTGACGTAGTCAGTTGAACATACACGCAAAGTTCCCTATTGTTTACAATGATGGCCGCATGAAGTGAGAGAGATTCGGACCGAGAAAGCGACGATTTCCCCACTAATTTGAGCGAGGATGAAAGATTTGTGGATGAGGAAAGTGCAAGTGAAGGACTAGTGGGGAGTGGAAGCGATTCAGATAGGGAAGATGCTGTGAGAGCCGGGGGTGACCTGATATTCAGCTGGGAATGACTACAACAGTAAATAAACACAAGACATATATATACTCTATTAGCCACAACACAACCAGGCTTATATTTAATATGCCACAAATTAATCCCACATAAAAACACTTAGGTGTTTGTTATGCTAGCTACTAGCTACTAGCTCGAGCTAGTTATAGCTCGAGCGGGTAATATGGACAGGATCCCGTATATACTATAACCCGCCAATACAATTCAAACACCTGCACAACACACACACTCACTCAGCCCAAAGAACCGTTCACCTAACCCACGGTTCATAAAGCTTATATATTTAACCAAATTTACGTACATGACAGGCACGTACGGGCAAGCGATCAAATGTTTGGAAGCGCGCGGGTGGGACCTGATATTCAGCTGGGAATGACTACAACAGTAAATAAACACAAGACATATATATACTCTATTAGCCACAACACAACCAGGCTTATATTTAATATGCCACAAATTAATCCCGCATAACAAACACCTAAGTGTTTGTTATGCTAGCTCCTAGCTACTAGCTACTAGCTCGAGCTAGTTATAGCAAGCGATCAAATGTTTGGAAGCGTACTCACGGTATCGCGTCTGCGTCTGTTAACGAAGTCAAAGTCCTCCTGGTAAGAGTCTCCGTTGTCCGAGTTCTTCGATCTTGACTGCATCTTTCGGGAATGTAAACAATGAAACACCGACTGTGTTGTGTTGCTGACTTCCCTCGCAAAATACCGACTTTCTTCTTTGCTTGCTCAGCTTCTTTCTCCATAATGCAATGAACAAATTGCAACAGATTCACCAACACAGATGTCCAGAATACTGTGGAATAATGAGATGAAAACAGCTATTTCGTATTGGCTTCAATGGGGAAGCCATACCTGTGTTCTACTGGCTACGTCACGCGCATATGTCATCCTCCGAAGGCTTTTTCAACCGGAAGTGTGGCGGGAAATTTAAAATTGCACTTTATAAGTTAACCCGGCCGTATTGGCATGTGTTGCAATGTTAACATTTCATCATTGATATATAAACTATCAGACTGCGTGGTCGGTGGTAGTGGGTTTCAGTAGGCCTTTAACGTACTATTGGTTGTATTTTGTGAAAAGAATATTAGCACAGAGTTGAGAAGGAGCAAAGATCTTCCATATTTGTATGTGAAAATCACAAAGGAATCTTCTGGGGGAGGATGACTGCGCTACAGGGGTTTGGTTGACAAACTTTCTGCCCCACCTAAAACAAAATTCACCAGCTGCCACTTATTATGTGTTCTCATTTTAGGAAAAGTATAAGACAATACTTTCTTAACAGTATAATTGTAACCAGGAATAAGTCTTCAAGTAACAATATTCAAATACTGACATTGTTGGGTAAGACAGAATTTGGTTTTATTCTGAATCCAGTGAAACATATTGGTGGTTTTAGCTGATATAACGACTTTCAGGTGTTTATATATGTTTATGTTGAAGTATTTGGCAGACGCTTTTATCTAAAACGACATACATAAAAAATACATATAAAACAATCACTGTAAACATGATCATTTAAGGGAAGAATGTAATGCAAAATATCAATACAAAGTGTCAAGACAGAATAAACTCTCTGATACAGTCTATAGGTCCCTAAGATATATAGATATCTAATGTATTCATACATTGTTTATGTAGGATATACGCATGTTTATACAACCTAATCATATTGTTTCTTCAACTTAAAAATAGCTGACCGTTTTTTCCCCCTTCTCTGGGATTATATTCCCAGTTTTGATCTCGGACGTCTGGTCACTTATAGCATATAAGAATATTCTATTACTGTTAAGCAAACTATGAATATTAAAACGTGTCCTTTATTAAAGCTACACGTATGACAAAATTGCAGCAGGCCCATAATTATTAGTGGTCCTGTTTATTTCATTTGTATGCAAGATATGATACGATATCGAATGTGAAATGTATGATTATTATTATGTATTACAGTATTGGAGTATGTATGGCCTGTGTTGGCATGCAGGGCTCACTGGGGCGCCGGGTGGGGCATCCAGGTCGTCTTAGACGGGTGGAGACTAATTGTGGACATAAGAAGCTGACACATTGAAGAAGCAGTTGGACAAGAAAGTCGCTGTCTGCAACCCGTCTAGGCAGCGCCGCTAATCCGCTAATCCCAAAATGACTTCATGCGTCAGCTTTGTAGATCTGTAGTACTCTGACAGTACTTCATCTTTAGTAATAATACTGCATCCACTGACTGTACTTCATCTTTAGTAATAATACTGCATCCACTGACTGTACTTCATCTTTAGTAATAATACTGCATCCACTGACTGTACTTCATCTTTAGTAATAATACTGCATCCACTGACTGTACTTCATCTTTAGTAATAATACTGCATCCACTGACTGTACTTCATCTTTAGTAATAATACTGCATCCACTGACTGTACTTCATCTTTAGTAATAATACTGCATCCACTGACTGTACTTCATCTTTAGTAATAATACTGCATCCACTGACTGTACTTCATCTTTAGTAATAATACTGCATCCACTGACTGTACTTCATCTTTAGTAATAATACTGCATCCACTGACTGTACTTCATCTTTAGTAATAATACTGTATCCACTGACAGTACTTCATCTTTAGTAATAATACTGCATCCACTGACTGTACTTCATCTTTAGTAATAATACTGCATCCACTGACAGTACTTCATCTTTAGTAATAATACTGCATCCACTGACTGTACTTTATCTTTAGTAATAATACTGCATCCACTGACTGTACTTCATCTTTAGTAATAATACTGCATCCACTGACTGTACTTCATCTTTAGTAATAATACTGCATCCACTGACTGTACTTCATCTTTAGTAATAATACTGCATCCACTGACTGTACTTCATCTTTAGTAATAATACTGCATCCACTGACAGTACTTCATCTTTAGTAATAATACTGCATCCACTGACTGTACTTCATCTTTAGTAATAATACTGCATCCACTGACTGTACTTCATCTTTAGTAATAATACTGCATCCACTGACTGTACTTCATCTTTAGTAATAATACTGCATCCACTGACTATACTTCATCTTTAGTAATAATACTGCATCCACTGACTGTACTTCATCTTTAGTAATAATACTGCATCCACTGACTGTACTTCATCTTTAGTAATAATACTGCATCCACTGACAGTACTTCATGTTATATTGGGACGGCGTGGCGAAGTTGGTAGAGTGGCCGGGCCAGTAATCAGAGGGTTGCTGGTTACTGGGGTTCAATCCCCACCTTCTACCATCCTAGTCACGTCCGTTGTGTCCTTGGGCAAGACACTTCACCCTTGCTCCTGATGGCTGCTGGTTAGCGCCTTGCATGGCAGCTCCCGCCATCAGTGTGTGAATGTGTGTGTGAATGGGTGAATGTGGAAATACTGTCAAAGCGCTTTGAGTACTGTCACGCCAATTTTCTTCCCATCACAAAAACCTTCCTAACCCCCATTTACTTCCGGGGTCATTTCCGCGTACGTCAGTTCCTCTTACTTACGTCATTTCCTCTTACGTCATTGCCAGCGATCGATATATCCAAATCTCCTGAAAATGGTGGTGTCACTGGATGATATTCGTCTTTATCTGTCCCAGGGGACTTATGTCAAACACCAGCAGGCTTCGCAACATTTCAAGCGGAGTGATAGGGCCGCTGCTGCCAACTTCTGTCTTAGTGGTAACGTGCAAAAAATATTAATTAATATATAATACTGTTAAATGTCTGTACTACTTTAAATCAACATTATTGTTGAAACCATTTCACTAATATTAATTAATATATAATACTGTTAAATGTCTGTACTTTAAATCAACATTATTGTTGAAACCATTTCAGTAATATTAATTAATATATAATGTTAAATGTCTGTACTTTAAATCAACATTATTGTTGAAACATTTCAGTAATATTAATTAATATATAATGTTAAATGTCTGTACTTTAAATCAACATTATTGTTGATAATTCAGACGTTTTGTTAACACTGTATTATAAAAAAGAGTCAAACGAAGTGCTATCGATCGCTGTCAATGACGTAAGAGGAACTGACGTAAGCGGAAATGACCCCGGAAGTAAATGGGGGTTAGGAAGGTTTTTGTGATGGGAAGAAAATTGGCGTGACAGTACCTCGAAGGTAGAAAAGCGCTATACAAGTATATCCCATTTATCATTATCATTTATATTAAAGTACTGCACCCACTGACAGTACTTTGTTTCACAAAAGTACTGCACACACCAACAGTACTCTGTTTAATAATAGTACTTCACCCATCACAGTACTTCATTTTTCATAAAAGTACTTCACTCACTGACAGTACTTCATGTTTCATAATAGTACTGCACCCACTCATAGTACTTCATGTTTCATAAAAGTACTGCACTCACTGACAGTACTTCATGTTTCATAATAGTACTGCATCCACTCACAGTACTTCATGTTTCGTAAAAGTACCGCACCCTCTCACAGTACCTCATGTTTCATAAAAGTACTGCACCCACTCACAATACTTCATGTTTCATAAAAGTACTGCACCCACTGACAATACTTCATGTTTCATTTAATTGCTACACCCACTCATAGTACTTCATGTTTCATAATAGTACTGCACCCACTGAAAGTACTTTATGCTTCATAAAAGCACTACACCCACCGACAGTACTTCATGTTTCATAAAAGTACTGCACACAAAGACAGTACTTCATGTTTCATAAAAGTACTGCACCCACTGACAGTACTTCATGTCTCACAAAAGTACTGCACCCACTCACAATACTTCATGATTCATAAAAGTACTGCACCCACTCACAATACTTCATGATTCATAAAAGTACTGCACTCCCTCGTAGTACTTTATGCTTCATTAAAGTATACACCCACTGACAGTACCTCATGTTTCACAAAAGTACTGCACCCACTCACAATACTTCATGATTCATAAAAGTACTGCACCCACTCACAGTACTTTATGCTTCATAAAAGTACTGCACCCACTGAGAGTACTTCATGTTTCATAAAAGTACTGCACCCACTGAGAGTACTTCATTTTTCATATTAGTAGTGCACCCACTGAGAGTACTTCATGTTTCATATTAGTAGTGCACCCACTGAGAGTACTTCATGTTTCATATTAGTACTGCACCCACTGACAGTACTTCATGTTTGATAATAGTACTGCACCCACTGAGAGTACTTCATGTTTGATAATAGTACTGCACCCACTGAGAGTACTTCATGTTTGATAATAGTACTGCACCCACTGAGAGTACTTCATGTTTGATAATAGTACTGCACCCACTGAGAGTACTTCATGTTTGATAATAGTACTGCACCCACTGAGAGTACTTCATGTTTGATAATAGTATTGCACCCACTGAGAGTACTTCATGTTTGATAATAGTACTGCACCCACTGAGAGTACTTCATGTTTGATAATAGTATTGCACCCACTGAGAGTACTTTATGTTTAATAAAAGTATTTTTATTTTTGTTCAAATGGAACTTTTTAATCTTTTCTTTGACATTAAATCTTAATTTGCATCTTTCACTAAGAATTCTGTGCTGTAAATCCTTCTTATATGCTTACTTTTTATTTTAATAACTAAATAAAACATTTGTTTAAAACCTCATTGTATGAGTACTAATTGTTTGTATTTGTTTCTATGCTAACATTTTATTCTGATAACTAAAAAAAACAAAGAATAAAAAAAGGTTAATAAGAAAACAATTAGAAAATGATTGACGTCTCTGCTTTCAAGTCATGTGACCAGAAAGCCCGCCCCTTCCCGTCCTGCAAACAGGAAGTGTAAGAAGGCAGGAGAAGCTGACTTCCTGTCTTGCCAGTGGAGCAGCAGGTTGTGTTGAAGGTAAGATAAGTGTTTTGTTAGCGTTGTAAAATTATTTTGCTGCCACAAAGTCCATAAACTTGATATGTTTCCATTAAAGTAAAAGTAGAAGTCACTCACAATCCATAAACTTCATTTGTTTCACCATAACTTTGATGCTGCCTGGCAGCCATATTGGGAGGGGGGGAAAGGAGGGACGGGAAGGACTCACTAGCTTGAACGTTTAGCACATAAGCAACAACAAATACTTTGTAGTAGCAACGTGTCGCTTGTCAAAGTATTTTGTCGTAAAGAAGTACTTCAAGAACACCAACATTTACTTCACCGTTAGATTAAGTTTAAACCTGCTCGGGTGAATGACAGGCGGCCATCTTGTACTTGACTTTTTATAAATAGTTGATTTATATAGGCTAGTAAGGTAAAGTTTTGTACCTGACAAGTTTCGGCTATCTTGCTTCTGCAGCCTTCCTCAGAGGTGTCACGTGATGTTAGTGTGACGTCATCTGTGACGTGTTATATGGATTGATTATGAAATCAACTATTTATAAATACACATTAGTAGGCTAAATGAACCTCTTTAACATTGTACTTGACTTGTTTACTAGCAACTTAGTCGAAAAGGTGAGTTTTTTTTATCCCTGACTAAAACTTATTTTACTGTCCTTTTATGAAGTAAAGTATTTTTTATAAAATAAAGTATGTTTAGTATATGTTTTATCTGAATACTTCCTAAACTGGCTTACTTGAAATATACCATCTAGTTAAATGTGTGTATTATTTAGGTTCTGTCAGTAGTAAATATGGAAATGTACTATCTAATTAAATGTGTGTATTATTTAGGTTATGTCAGTAGTAAATATGGAAATGTACTATCTAATTAAATGTGTGTATTATTTAGGTTATGTCAGTAGTAAATGTGGAAATGTACTATCTAATTAAATGTGTGTATTATTTAGGTTATGTCAGTAGTAAATGTGGAAATGTACTATCTAATTAAATGTGTGTGTTATTTAGGTTCTGTCAGTAGTAAATATGAAAATATACTATCTAATTAAATGTGTGTATTATTTCGGTTCTGTCAGTAGTAAATGTGGAAATGTACTATCTAATTAAATATGTGTATTATTTAGGTTCTGTCAGTAGTAAATATGGAAATATACTATCTAATTAAATGTGTGTATTATTTAGGTTATCATGTCAGTAGTAAATGTGGAAATGTACTATCTAATTAAATGTGTGTATTATTTAGGTTATGTCAGTAGTAAATGTGGAAATGTACTATCTAATTAAATGTGTGTATTATTTAGGTTCTGTCAGTAGTAAATGTGGAAATGTACTATCTAATTAAATGTGTGTATTATTTAGGTTCTGTCAGTAGTAAATGTGGAAATGTACTATCTAATTAAATGTGTGTGTTATTTAGGTTCTGTCAGTAGTAAATGTGGAAATGTACTATCTAATTAAATGTGTGTATTATTTAGGTTCTGTCAGTAGTAAATGTGGAAATGTACTATCTAATTAAATGTGTGTGTTATTTAGGTTCTGTCAGTAGTAAATGTGGAAATGTACTATCTAATTAAATGTGTGTGTTATTTAGGTTCTGTCAGTAGTAAATGTGGAAATGTACTATCTAATTAAATGTGTGTATTATTTAGGTTATGTCAGTAGTAAATGTGGAAATATACTATCTAATTAAATATGTGTATTATTTAGGTTCTGTCAGTAGTAAATATGGAAATATACTATCTAATTAAATGTGTGTATTATTTAGGTTATCATGTCAGTAGTAAATGTGGAAATGTACTATCTAATTAAATGTGTGTATTATTTAGGTTATGTCAGTAGTAAATGTGGAAATGTACTATCTAATTAAATGTGTGTATTATTTAGGTTCTGTCAGTAGTAAATGTGGAAATGTACTATCTAATTAAATGTGTGTGTTATTTAGGTTCTGTCAGTAGTAAATGTGGAAATGTACTATCTAATTAAATGTGTGTGTTATTTAGGTTCTGTCAGTAGTAAATGTGGAAATGTACTATCTAATTAAATGTGTGTATTATTTAGGTTCTGTCAGTAGTAAATGTTAAAATATACTACCTAGTTAAATTAGTGCATTATTTAGGTTATATCAGTATTAAATGGTGAAATATACTATCTAGGTAAATTAGTTTATTAGTTTAGTTTATTAAGGATCCCCATTAGTCTACACCGCAGTGGAGACTATTCTTCCTGGGGTCCAGGCAAAAAACATCACACAATCACAAAACAAAAGATTAAAATGCAGTACAACATGATCAAATAATAAAATGTTGTAATACAAAAATAGCAACAACAAAGAACCAAAAAAATAATAATAATTTCGAGTTTACATAATATTGTTCATACCAAAGATAAAAAGAGCAATATAAAAATAGATATATATATATTTTTGCAAAAAAAATAAAAATAAAACAAAGAACCAATGGCCTAAAATATATACATTAGTGTACCAAAGACAAACAGTAAGTGACGAAAAAAGTTCCATCTACCATTTTCTACTGCTTGTCCCATAATCAATAAAATAGTCAATAAAAACAGTCATGACATTAGGTACAATCTAGAATAATCTCTTTCCGCAATACTTCTCCTCTTAGTCTATTCTTAAAACCCACTCTGCTTAGTGTATTATTTAGGTTATGTCAGTAGTAAATATTAAAATATACCATCTAGTTAAATTAGTGTATTATATAGGTTATGTCAGTATTCAATGTTGAAATATAACATCTAGTTAAGGTAGTGTATTATTTAGTTTATGTCAGTATTAAATGTTGAACTATACTGTTTAATTAAATTAGTGTATTATTTTAAATAATACACTATATATATAAATAATTTATTTAGGTTATGTCAGTGTTAAATGTTGAAATATAACATGTACTTAAATTAGTGTATTATTTAGGTTATGTCAGTTATAATGTTGAACTATACTATCTAGTTTAAATTAGTCTATTATTTATTTTATGTCAGTATTAGATGTTGAACGATACTTGTAGTTAAATTAGTGTATTATTTAGGTTATGTCAGTATGAAACGTTGAACTATACTATCTAGTTAAATTAGTTTATTACTTAGGTTATGTCAATGAGTATACTTACTTCCAAGTATAACTTGACATACATGTACTTTATTATGTGCGCAACATAAGTAAAGCAGTATATGTATTTAGGAAGTAATACTTATTTTACTGTCAAATAACACTGGAAGTTAGCCAACTTTAAATTAACGTTTTTTTTCAATGAAGTTTGGTGCCAGAAATCACTTGTGTTGTGCTCGTTGAAGAGCGGACCAGCTGCTGGGCCCAGCAAGAACACATCCTGCTGAAGACAGACATCATCCTTTTATTTACAATAATCAACTCCACTGTTGGATTAGAATCTCACTTTGCTTTTGAAACGTCTTTGCTACCGACTAAACGACAGCTTTGGAACCGTCAGAACCAGAATCAGAACCAGAAGCGGTGAGAGTGCTTGGAACGAGCGAGCAGCTGGACCACATCTCCGGAAGCCGCCTGGCTGTGTTGTCATATGGTTCTGCTTCTTCTTCGTTACTTCCAAGCAGGTTTACGTCTTTCAGTATTGTTCTACTCAAAGTCCAAAGCAAACACACTAATACAACCAGCAAACAGTACCAGAAAACAGAGCTAACAGAACCAGCAAACAAAACGGTCAGAACCAGCAAACAGAGCTAACAGAACCTGCAAATCAGAACTAAAAGAACAAACACAGCCAGCAAACAGAACCAGAAAACAGGACACACATAACTTGCAAACAGAACTAGCAGAACCAGCAAACAGAACTATTAGAACCAGAAAACAGTGCAAGCAGAACCAGCCAACAGAACGAATAGAACTGACAAACAGAACCAACAAATATAACTAAAAGAACCAACTAACAGAACCAGAAAATAGAAATAACGGAACCAGCAAACAGAACTAACAGAACCATAAAACAGAGGTAACACAACCTGCAAACAGAACCAGCAAATGGAACAAATAGAACCACCAAACAGAACCAACAAATATAACTAAAAGAACCTGCAAACAGAAACAACTAACAGAACCAGCAAATATAACTAACAGAACCAACAAACAGAACTAACAGAACCACCAAACAGAACTAACGGAATCACCAAACAGAACCAGAACATAGAACTAACAGAATCATAAAACATAACTAACACAACCTGCAAACGGAACCAGCCAGCAGTACCAGCAAATACAACAAATAAAACCAGTATATATAACTAACAGAACCAGCAAATATAACTAACAGAACCAGCGAAAAGAACTAATAGAACCAGCAAACCGAACAAGCAAATGGAACTAACAAATCCAGTAATCTTAACTAACAGAACCAGCAAACAAATCTAACAGAACTAGCAAACAGAACGAGAAATCGAACTAACAGAACCGACGAACAGAACGAACAGAACCAGAAAACAGAACTAACAGAACCAGCACACAGAACTAACAGAACCAGAAAATAGAAATAACAGAACCAGCAAACAGAACTAACAGAACCATAAAACAGAGATAACACAACCT
>NC_084744.1:53109110-53141610 GCF_033978785.1 Entelurus aequoreus
ATGCCAAGCCACGTGTTACATCAACGTGGCTTCATAGTAAAAGAGTGCGGGTACTAGACTGGCCTGCCTGTAGTCCAGACCTGTCTCCCATTGAAAATGTGTGGCGCATTATGAAGCCTAAAATAGCACAACGGAGACCCCCGGACTGTTGAACAACTTAAGCTGTACATCAAACAAGAATGGGAAAGAATTCCACCTGAGAAGCTTCAAAAATGTGTCTCCTCGGTTGCCAAACGTTTACTGAGTGTTGTTAAAAGGAAAGGCCATGTAACACAGTGGTGAACATGCCCTTTCCCAACTACTTTGGCACGTGTTGCAGCCATGAAATTCTAAGTTAATTATTATTTGCAAAAAAAAAATAAAGTTTATGAGTTTGAACATCAAATGTGTTGTCTTTGTAGTGCATTCAACTGAATATGGGTTGAAAATGATTTGCAAATCATTGTATTCCGTTTATATTTACATCTAACACCATTTCCCAACTCATATGGAAACGGGGTTTGTAGTATTGTTACTTCCACATGTCTTACATATGTTTTATATGTATTATTTTCACTTCCATATATGTGGGACTACTCCTCTTCTCACTTCACTCGTCTTTCTTGTTTCTTGCGCTATAACCTCTCGGGGCTGGAAATTCTGTGAGCTAGAACCTCTCGACACTAGAACCTCTCGAAACTAGAACCTCTCTTAAGCTGGCACCTACCTGAGCTAGAACCTCTCTGAGCTAGAAACTCTCTGAACGCCTTATTGGGTGGTCTGATTAGGGCGTTTTGAGTTCTGGTCCACTTGTAAAGTTCTGGTCTATTTGTAAAGTTCTGGTCCACTTGCAACACCTCGCAGCTTGCATGTACACATGGGCGCGCCCAGGTAAAGAATGTCGTGCACACACCTGCTCTGACTGTTGTGACTTGTTACAGTGAAACAAAGCACTTTTGTACCTTAAATATATGCTGACTAGTGTACTTTTTACTTACCAGTATGAGGCTATATGTAAATGTGTATATATATATATATATATATATATATATATATATATATATATATATATATACAGTACAGGCCAAAAGTTTGGACACACCTTCTCATTCAATGGGTTTTCTTTATTTTCATGACTATTTACATTGTAGATTGTCATTGAAGGCATCAAAACTATGAATGAACACGTGTGGAGTTATGTACTTGACAACAAAAGGTGAAATAACGGAAAACATGTTTTATATTATAGTCCCTACAAAGTAGCCACCCTTTGCTCTGATTACTTTTTCGCACTCTCTTGGCATTCTCTCGATGAGCTTCAAGAGGAAGTCGCCTGAAATGGTTTTCACTTCACTGGTGTGCTTGAAGCTCATCGAGAGAATGCCAAGAGTGTGCGAAAAAGTAATCAGAGCAAAGGGTGGCTATTTTTGAAGAAACTAGAATAACTAGAATTTGATAACATATATATATATATATATATAAATATATATATATATATATATATATATATATATATATATATATATATATATATATATATATATATATATACATATATATATATACATATATATACATACATATATATATATATATATACATACATATACTCACACATACCATATATATATATATATATATATATATATATATATATATATATGTATGTATGTATGTATGTATGTATGTATGTATATATATATACATATATATATATATATATATATATGTATATATATATATTTGTATGTATATTTATATATATTTGTATGTATATTTATATATATGTGTATATTTATCAAATTCTAGTTTCTTCAAAATAGCCACCCTTTGCTCTGATTACTTTTTCGCACTCTATTGGCATTCTCTCGATGAGCTTCAAGAGGTAGTCGCCTGAAATGGTTTTCACTTCACTGGTGTGCTTGAAGCTCATCGAGAGAATGCCAAGAGTGTGCGAAAAAGTAATCAGAGCAAAGGGTGGCTATTTTTGAAGAAACTAGAATAACTAGAATTTGATAACACATATATATATATATATATATATATATATATATATATATATATATATATATATATATATGTATGTATGTATGTATGTATGTATGTATGTATGTATGTATGTATGTATGTATGTATGTATGTATGTATGTATGTATGTATGTATGTATATATATATACATATATATATATACATATACTCACACATACCATATATATATATATATATATATACATATATACATATATATATATATATATACATATATATATATATATATATATATATATACATATACTCACACATACCATATATATATATATATATATATATATATATATATATATATATATATATATATATATATATATATATATATATATATATATATATATATATATATATATATATATATATATGTTATCAAATTCTAGTTATTCTAGTTTCTTCAAAAATAGCCACCCTTTGCTCTGATTACTTTTTCGCACACTCTTGGCATTCTCTCGATGAGCTTCAAGCACACCAGTGAAGTCAAAACCATTTCAGGCGACTTCCTCTTGAAGCTCATCGAGAGAATGCCAAGAGTGTGCGAAAAAGTAATCAGAGCAAAGGGTGGCTATTTTTGAAGTAACTAGAATTTGATAACATATATATATATATATATATATATATATATATATATATATATATATATATATATATATATATATATATATATATATACAGTATATAAATAAATATACATATATATATACATATATACATACATACATACATACATATATATACATATATACATACATACATACATACATACATACATATATATATATATATATATATATATATATATATATATATATATATATATATATATATATACATATATATATATATATTTGTATGTATATTTATATATATCAAATTCTAGTTTCTTAAAAATAGCCACCCTTTGCTCTGATTACTTTTTCGCACACTCTTGGCATTCTCTCGATGAGCTTCAAGCACACCAGTGAAGTGAAAACCATTGTCATATATATATATATGTATGTTTGTATGTATGTATATATATATATGTATATACTGTATATCAGGGGTCACCAACGCGGTGCCCGCGGGCACCAGGTCGCCCGTAAGGACCAGATGAGTCGCCCGTGGGCCTGTTCTAAAAAAAAAAAAAAAAAAATACATTTTTTTTTTTTTTTTTAAATTAAATCTACATAGAAAAAACACAAGATACACTTTCAATCAGTGCATCAACCCAAACAACCTCCCCATGCACACTCATCCACACCCACTCACACAAAAGGGGTTATTTCTTTCTGCTACCAATATTCTGGTTCCCACAACATAGACAACACATCTGCAAGGGACACAGTCCCTGAAGCACACATGATTGTATAGGCTGCTGGTCCACTAACATTTTCATTTATTACTATTTTTTATGTAATTATTTTTATATTGTTTTACTTTCTTTTTTATCCAAGAAAATGTTTTTTATTTATTTATCTTATTTTATTTTATGTTTTAAAAAAGGGCCTTATCTTCAACAGACCAGGTTGTCAATGAAATTAGATTTGTTTAAAGGGTTTTTTAAACCAGGCCCAGTCCAGATAATGTCCAAGTCGGACTCAGCAACACACACCTTCATTCATGTACACAGAAAAAAATTAGGGAACACAACAGATTGCATATAATTTATAAACAAAATTACATTTTCAAAATAAGCATTTATGTACAGTCCAGATTATGTCCAGGTCACTCAAATTAGGGAACACAACAACAGATATCATATAATCTATAAACATAATTATACTTTCAAAATAAGCCTTTGAGGACTTCTCATCTTTTTTTTAATGTTTTTTGGCATCATTATCGTTTTCAACCATGTAACTTTCTAAAGTTAGAAATACTGAATAAATGTTTTAAAGAATGTAATACTAAGTGAATATCTGTTTTTGGCCTTAAAAATAAACATTTTACCGAGTACTATAATTAAATTGACTAAATCATGATTGTCAATGAACTCTCCTAAAATAACAGAAACCACATTAAGCTTCATAAACAAACCAATCCTTAAACACATTTTTTCAACTTCCACCCAAAACAAAGACACAATATGACAATACCAAAACAAATGCAGGGTGGATTCAGGCTCCTGACAACAAAATTGGCAATCATCTGACTCTGTCATATTCCATAATTTTAACATTTTCCCTGTGGGTAAGAAGTTATAAATAATTTTAATTTGAAAATAACGATTTTGCACATCGATAGTGGTTTTATAGATTAGTTTGAATATGGCATCCCATGGCAACGGGCAGTCAAAAAAGTCCTCCCATTTTCCATTTGTGTTGTATGAGGCAGCCTTCAAAGATTTCTTTATTAAATAAAAATTATATATTTTTCTATTTATTTTAGTTCCTTTTTGCCAACTAGAATTTCTTATTAGAGGTTTACAAACTAATAATTTAGTAGTTCCATAATTAATTATTTGTTTCCACCTTTTCCCAATTACTCCAGTTAGTTGATAACATGAAAAGCTTGAGCAAGCATCACCATACATAGTTCTAAATTCATCATACTTCATAATTTTACCATTCTCATTGATAATATCATTGACAAAAATGATTCCTCTTTCAAACATATTTTTCCAAAAGAAAGGCTTTCCATCTATTACAATATTAGAGTTCATCCATATTAACTGCTGCAAAATATTGTCTCTTTTTTCTGGCACATAAAATTGAAAACACCACTATGAGTGGATTGTTTCCTTTATGAACCCCGCCATGTTTCCCAGCAGACTCTCTGGGAGGGGATCACTTGTAAAAAAGGATACAATTTCTTTTGATACAGTACATGTTTTTTGTCCAACAGGACATTTGTGTACCACTCAATGTTTAAATACATCTTTGGAACAATTGATGCTTTTAAAGACAGACACATAGCTTCAAGGTTGAGAAGTTTCAGGCCTCCATATTCATACTCTTTGTACAAAATCTTTCTTTTAATCTTTTCTGGTTTGCCTTTCCAGACAAAATCGAAGACCCTCCGCTCATAAATCTTAAAAAAGTTTTGTGATGGAGCTGGTAATGACAAAAACAAATAAATAAATTGAGGAATAATTAACGAGTTGGCAATAGACATTTTACCATACAAGGTTAGGGATTTCCCTTTCCATAATTGCATAATTTTGTCCAGCTTTCTTAGTCGATTATCATAATTTACTGAGCCTAGATCTTCCAGATTTTCTGGGACAACAACACCAAGTATGTTAACTGGTCCATCTGTCCACAAAACAGGCACTTTGCATTCCATTCGAAAGGACGTTCCCTTTAGATTTCCGATCCTTAACATTTTACATTTATCATAATTAAGCTTAAGGCCAGATTGCTGTGAAAATATGGGGGGGGGGGGGGGGGGGGGGGGGGGGGGGGGGTTACCCACATATGCGGTCCTCTCCAAGGTTTCTCATAGTCATTCACCGACGTCCCACTGGGGTGAGTTTTTCCTTGCCCGTATGTGGGCTCTGTACCGAGGATGTCGTTGTGGCTTGTACAGCCCTTTGAGACACTTGTGATTTAGGGCTATATATATATAAACATTGATTGATTGAAGAACAAACACAGAACACGCCTCACTGATGCACATCTGCAAGACTCACTCAGAGTTGCAGTGTCAAGTTACACACCAGAGTACAACACACTAGTTAACAGCATGCAATGCCAGGCTTCCCACTAACTGACAAAGAAACAGATAACAGATTTGGTGTCCAGTTCAAAGTGTGACATGATTTAAAAATTTGAGAGTTTACTTTTGTATTTTACATGAGTTATTATTTGTACAAACATGGTGCAAAGTAATTCATGATTTGTTAAAAAATGTTAGTGGCTAGCTAGTTAAAATGGGATATTGTGATTTCACAAGACTGTCTTAGAAGTGATCATTTGAAAATGTTCAATTTGAAAATGTGCACTTAGAGAAAATATAAAAATAAAGTGTTGCATATTGATATTGATCTGTTTCTATATATATTTATTGTGAGAAATCATTAAGATGATCAGTGTTTCCACAAAGATAAATATCATTAATTATTAATAATAACAGAGTTAAAGGTAAATTGAGCAAATTGGCTACTTCTGGCAATTTATTTAAGTGTGTATCTAACTGGTAGCCCTTCGCATTAATCAGTACCCAAGAAGTAGCCCTTGGTTTCAAAAAGGTGGTGACCCCTGCTGTATATATATATATATATATATATATATATATCAGTGGCGTGCGGTGAGGTTAATGTCAGGTGAGGCACTGACTTCATCACAGTCAGATTTACAACATATGAACCCTAAAGAGTATCTTATTCAACATTTGATTGGCAGCAGTTAATGGGTTATGTTTAAAAGCTCATACCAGCATTCTTCCCTGCTTGGCACTCAGCATCAAGGGTTGGAATTGGGGGTTGAATCACCAAAAATTATTCCCGGGCGCGGCGCCGCTGCTGCCCACTGCTCCCCTCACCTCCCAGGGGGTGAACAAGGGGATGGTCAAATGCAGAGGACAAATTTCACCACACCTAGAAGTGTGTGTGTGACAATCATTGGTATACTTAACTTTAACTGTACAGCATGCACACAAAAAAGCTCATTAATAAAAAAAACATTATTATGGTCTTACCTTTGACTTATAAGTGCGGGAGCAGTGGTGTTCGTGTTGGAAGAGTTGTGAATGAATGAAATATGAAATCCGCGCTGCTGTCTGCAGGTGTACCTAATGTTGTGTCCCTGTTCACGGCTCCTCCGGCGCGCCGCGCGAGCATTGTTGTTTTTGCACTTTTTGGCATCTTGTTAGTGACTTTTTTTGGGTGGATTCGGTCTTGGCACGTGGAGGGTTTGGGTGTGGGCTTTGGTGGTGTGGTGCTCGTCGGTTTGGCTTTCTGCGGGGAGGTGCTTGGCACCAGGATGGCGGGGGTTATGAGACGAGCTCCGGGTTTATGAGTCGGCAGTCAGCAAGAAATACGTTACACACAACAGTTGTTGACAAAATACACTGTACATTAATATATATATATATATATATGTATATATGTATATATTATGTATATATGTAATATATATATGTATGTATATATATATGTATGAATATGTATATATATATGTATGTATATATATATAGTGTATGTATGTATATATATGTATGTATGTATGTATGTATGTATATGTATATACATGCATGTATGTATATATATACAGTATGTATGTATATATGTATATGTGTATGTATGTATATATATATGTACAATATGTATGTATATATGTATATATATATATGTATATATGTATGTATGTATATATATATGTACAATATGTATGTATATATGTATATATATGTATGTATGTATATATATATATGTATGTATATATGTATGTAGATATATGTATGTATATATATGTATGTATATATATGTATGAATATGTATATATATATATATATATATATATATGTATATGTATATATATATATATATATGTATGTATATGTATATGTATGTATGTGTGTATGTATGTATATGTATATACATGCATGTATGTATATATATACAGTATGTATATATATGTATGTATGTATATATATATGTATGTATATATATATGTACAATATGTTTGTATATATATGTATGTACATAATATATACATACACATAATATATATATATGTATATACACATAATACACATAATATATACATACACATAATATATATATACAGTATATGTATAGTTATATATGTTGTAATACTACAATTAATTATTGGTTAGTGTAAAACTTGTACTACGCTACACGTTCTATAATTGTAAAATATACAATTCTAAACATAGGAAGTATAATAGGAAGACGTTTACAATTAATCATTGTGTAAAATGTGTACAGCGTTACACATTGTCTATAGTAGTAAAATATACAAATGTAAAGTATAATCAATCAATCAATCAATCAATCAATGTTTATTTATATAGCCCTAAATCACAAGTGTCTCAAAGGGCTGCAAAGTTTATTTTTTACTACAATTATTATTGATTAGTGTAAAACTTGTACTGCGTTACGCGTTTTGTGTAGTAGTAAAATATATTAATGTGTATTGAATAGAACTGGTTTGATAAATATACACATTTTCATATGTTACTTCCTATTTTCACATTTGGGTACTTTACTACTAAACACAATGTGTAACCTAGTTTTACACTAATCAATAATTAATTGTGCTATTGAATAAACGTCTTCCTATTATACTTACTATTTTTACATTTGTATGTATGCAATGTGTAACGTAGTTTTACACTAATCCAGTGGTTCCCAAACTTTTCAAGTACCACTGCAGAAAATACTTGGCTGTCCAAGTAACACCATACAGACCAACAATAAAAACAGTGGCGTAATAAGCCTAAGTATTCATTCGAAAAAGGCAGATTTTTTTAAACAATTATAATTAATTTTTGGGCCACTGTCACATTACACACAGTTTGAATACACTGTGTTTGAATAGAGGAGAATAAAACACTGTACTTTAATCAAGGGATACTTTGGCTTACCATTAGATGGAGCCTGCGTACTACAAGTGGTACGTGTACCACAATTTGAGAATCACTGCACAAATCGATAATTAATTGTAGTATTAAATGAACTTTTTACTATTATACTTCCTATTTTTACATTTGTATATTTTACTAATATAGACAATGAGTATTATAGTTCTACACTAATCAATATTTAATTGGTGTATTAAATTAACATATTTTTCCTATTATACTTCCTATGTTTACATTTATATTTTTTACTACTATTGACAATGTATAAATTCAATTCAATAATTAACTATTATTAAATACACTAATTCCTATTATACTTCCTTTTATTAAATGTGTATATTTTACTAATATAGACAATGTGTGTTGCGGTTTTACACTTATCAATATTTAAATGTAGTAATAAATACAATTCTTCCTATTATATTTCCTATTTTTATGTTTGTATATTTTACTATTATAGACATTGTGTATTGTAATTTTACACTCATCAGTATTTAATTGTTGGAATAAATAAACTTCTTATTATTATACTTCATATGTTTACATTTGTATATTTCACTACTATAGACAATGTGTAACGTAGTACAAGTTTTACACAATAATTAGTTGTAGTATTTAATAAAATTCTTCCTATTATACTTCATATGTTTACATTTGTATATTTTACTACTCTACACAGTGTAACCTAGTTTTGCACTCAATAATTAATTGTAGTATTAAATAAACTTCTTATTATTATTATACTTCCTATTTTTACATTGGTATATTTTACTACTATACACAATGTGTAACATAGTTTTGCACTCAATAATTAATTGTAGTATTAAATAAACTTATTCTTCCTATTATACTTCCTATTTTTACATTTGTATATTTTAGTACTGTAGACAATGTGTAACGTAGTTTTGCACTCATCAATAATTAATTGTAGTATTAAAAAATGTATTCTTCCTATTATACTTCCTATTTTTACATTTGTATATTTTAGTACTATACACAATGTGTAACGTAGTTTTGCACTCATCAATAATTAATTGTAGTATTAAATAAACGTATTCTTCCTATTATACTTCCTATCTTTACATTTGTATATTTGACTAATATCGACACTGTAAGGTAGTACAAATTATACACAATAATTAATTAAAGTATTGAATAAACTTCTTCCTAATATAGGTCTTATTTTTACATTTGTATATTTTACTACTATAGACAAAGTGTTACACAGTTTTACACTCATCAATAATTAATTGTAGTATTAAATACACTTATTCTTCCTACTACCTATTTTTACATTTGTATATTTTACTACTATAGACAGTGTGTAACATAGTACAAGTTTAAGACAATATCAGTAATAAACATGAAGAAGGTGTATATTATACTTCTATTATATTTATTGCACTTGTTTATCTTCCTGCCGTACAAATGTTACACTAATCAGTGATAAACATGTAGTAGTAGTAAATTATGCTTCTTCCTGCTCCTTTTCAGACATGTGTGAACGGGATACCTTAGCACGTGCTATAAACCATAATGAAATATGATCATATTTGTTGATGAGAGTTAAAAATCCTGTCATTAAATGTCAACCGTTAAACATTTAATGAGAGCAACTAATTATGTCATGTTTATATCTTTCTTCAATTGACGCTGCAGTAAAATGAAGTTGACATAATTGGAGGTGAAATATATATTACAAAAGTGCACGAAATACTGTCGTTATCTTTGCTTGACACTTGAAGTACCGGCACTAACGTCTAATCACCTGTTATCAGCTAAAATACACACAATTATACATGTTTATGTACTTAGTGATTGACCGAGAAGATAGCCAAGATGAGCAATATTTCTTTATTTACACTCCTAACATTTTCATATTTAAAAGGTTTCCTTCAAATCCAATGTATTTTATGCCATCTTACTTTATATTTACTATATATATATATATATATATATATATATATATATATATATATATATATATATATATATATATATATATATATATATATATATATATATATATATATACGTATATATATATATATATATATATATATATATATACGTATATATACGTATATATATATATATATATATATATATATATATATATATATATACGTATATATACGTATATATATATATATATATATATATATATATATATATATATATATGTATATGTATACGTATATATGTATATGTGTGTACGTATATATGTATATGTGTATGTATGTATGTATATATGTATGTAATATATATATATATACATACATATATATATATATATATATTAGTATGTGTATGTATATATGTATGTGTATGAATGTTTGTATATATGTATGTGTGTGCGTGTATATATATATATATATATATATATATATATATATATATATAGTATGTGTATGTACATATATATGTATGTGTGTGCGTGTATATATATATATATATATATATATATGCGTATATGTGTGTACGTATATATGTATGTGTGTATATATATATGTATATATGTATGTATACATATATGCATGTAATATATATACAGTATATACATACATATACACATATATATGTATACATACATATACACATATATATGTATACATTCATATACACATATATATGTATACATACATATATAAATATATATATGTGTATGTATATATATATATATATATATATATATATATATATATATATATATATATATATATATATATATATATATATATATATATAAAATCATTTTAATAGCTATACATTTATTCTAGGTAGAATACGCTAAAACAAGCTTTTGTTCAACTCAAGTGTTTTTTTATTTTTTTTTGGTGCAACACGTTGACGTAAACATTCTCTTTTGTTGCACTTTACTCCAGCAAAACACCACAAAAAAACCATATTTTTTCATACAAGTTCTAGCGGACTGGTGCAGGATTCCTTCTTGCACCAAAACAAAACTTTTTTTTTTTTAATATACTTTGAACATTTCCTTCCCGCCGGCTGCTTAAAGTTCCCAAAGAAATAATGACCAATAAAAGCACACGTGTACATTAATAGCACACACAAGCAGTATACATTATGTACAGAATATGGTGGGCTTTTTTTTTTTTTTCAGCTGTTTTGAAGCAGAAAAAGACTTCTTCTTCTTCTGTAAATCCCACTAAAAAGTTTGTAGATTTACAGTAAAAAAAACTTGGCAGCTCAGTCGCTAGATTTTTACTGCAAAAATAACACCGATACCATTTTTCTATTTACTGTAATGCACTGTAAAACAACCATTTTACAGTAGTAAAAACTGGCAGCTCTGTCGCCATAATCTTACCGCAAAAATAACACTGGTACTTTTTTTGTATTTACAGTAATGCACTGTAAAAACAAGTGTAGATTTTTAGCTCAGTCGCCAGAATTTTGGTGTAAAAATACCAATGGTATCCTTTTTCTATTTACAGTAATGCACTGTAAAAACAAACATTAAATAGTGGAAAAAACTAGCAGCTCAGTTGCCAGAATGTGACCATAAAAATAACACTGGTAACTTTCTTCCATTTACAGTAAACTAAAAAAAACAACAGTATTTTTGCAGTAAAAATGTGCTGACTGAGCTTCCACGTTTTTTTTTTTACTGTAAAATCTACGGTTGTATTTACGATGCATAAAACATTTAAAAATGGTACCAGTTGTTATTTTTTATAGGAAAATTCAGTTTTTTCGACCTTAAAATTGTATTTTTACAGTGCACTGAAAAACCGTATATTTTGCGGTAAAAACAAAACAAAACTGACTTTTACTGTAAAAAATAACATTGGTCCCATTTTGCTGTTTCCAGAAATGCACTTTTAAAAACGGCCGTAGATTTTACAGTAGAAAAAACGGACAGCTCAGTTGCCAGAATTTTACCATAAAAATAACACTGGTAACTTTCTTCCATTTACAGTAAACTAAAAAAAACAACAGTATTTTTGCAGTAAAAATGTGCTGACTGAGCTTCCACGTTTTTTATTACCGTAAAATCTACGGTTGTATTTACAATGCATAGAACATTTAAAAATGGTACCAGAGTTATTTTTTACAGTAAAATTCAGTTTTTTCTACTTTTTTACAGTGCACTGAAAAACCGTAGATTTTGCAGTAGAAAAAAACAACCTAAAACTGACTGCTCAGTGACAGAGTTTTGGCGTGATAATAACCGTAGTACCATTTTTCTTTTTACAGTAATGCACTGTAAAAACAAACATTTAAAAGTGGAAAAAACTAATAGCTCAGTTGCCAGAATATTGACAGAAAAATAACACTGGTAACTTTCTTCCATTTACAGTAAACTAAATTGACTCAGTCGCCAGACTTTTACTGTAAAAATAACACTGGTCCCATTTTTCTATTTCCAGAAATGCACTGTAAAAACGGCCGTAGATTTTACAGTAGAAAAAACTGACAACTCAGTTGACAGAGTTTTAGCCTAATAATAATCGCGGTACCCTTTTTCTATTTACAGTAATGCCCTGTAAAAACAAACATTTAATAGTGGAAAAAACTAGCAGCTCAGTTGCCAGAATTTTACCATAAAAACAACACTGGTACGTTTCTTCTATTTACAGTAAACTAAATAAAAAATACAGTATTGCTGTTATTTTTGCAGTGAAAATGTGCTGACTGAGCTTCCAGGTTTTTTTTCTTTCTTTACCGTAAAATCCACGGTTGTATTACAATGCATAGAACATTTAAAAATGGTACCAGTGTTATTTATTTTACAGTAAAATTATTTTTCTACTGTAAAATTTTATTTTTACTGTAAAATTGTATTTTTACAGTGCACTGAAAAAACTTAGATTTTGCGGTCAAAACAAAACTGACTTTTACTGTAAAAATAACACTGGTCCCATTTTTCTGTTTCCAGAAATGCTCTGTAAAAATGGCCTTAGATTTTACAGCAGACCTGGGCATTCTGCGGCCCGCGGGCCGCATCCGGCCCTTTGTGCGTCCCTGTCCGGCCCGCGTGAGGCCAATTATAAATTACTAAATAAATTTAAAAAAGTATCTATGTCGAGTGTGCAATACAACGGTGCTGCTTTTGTTTTGAAAATCGTTATTTGTATTACTTCCGTGTGGACGTATGCGTGATTGTGAGTGACTGTGAACAACTGCAATTACAAAATAAAGTTGAAAAAACATCTATGTCCTGCGCGCAATACAACTGTGCTGCTTTTATTTTGAAAAGTATTATTTATGGGCGTGTGTCCGTGTGTAACCTGCGAGTGAAGGTGCACATGCAGCGACAAGTGATGCACGGTTTACACCCGAGACGCCAAAAAGACAAAAGTTGATGAGGAATGCCGTGTTTTCAACAAGACATGAACTGCAAAGCAACGTCCCCTCACCTAAGGTGCGTGCCTGCGCATTTGCGCACTGCTCAAGCGTCCGCTGCGCGCAGCAAGTATATGCCGCGCACCAAATGAAATCCCATCTGAATTATAAACAAAATAAACATATTTATTCTATGGAATTTTGCAATGCAACTTTGAGTGACAGTGACAACAAGCGGCCCTAACGGTGTTCGTCAACACCGTTCAATTGAACACCGTTCAATTATTGTAACGTCTATCGAGATGCTTCGAGGACAGGAATTATATCGATCACTTTATTGAACAAAACTGTTTATATTCGGACATAACCACACCAAAAACATGAGTAAAACAATTCTATCTCGAAAAACTAGTCATTTTCTGCCGTACAAACCAGGCCAAAACCAACTTGTCATCTGTCACCAACACGCATAGCACTAAACCACTGGTGCGTTTAAGGCCACACAAAAAGTCGGACAACTCAAACACCACACAAAGTTACACTATGACTCCTCAGTCATACGTGTGCTTATTTTACTGTCATTTATTATTAATGTTAATTTATATATATTAGTCATGGAATGCTGTTACACACACTATGTTGAAGTATTACTATTATTATTATTATTATTATTTATCTTACGGTATATATCAAAAATAATATTGAGCAAAATTTAATTGAAATATTGTCGATGTGGCCCTCCAGCAGTGCTCGGGTAGCTCATGCGGCCCCCGGTAAAAATTAATTGCCCACCCCTGTTTTACAGTATACAAAACTGACAGCTCAGTTGACAGAGTTTTGGCGTAAAATTACCAATGGTACCATTTTTCTCAATTTACAGTAATGCACTGTAAAATAAACATTTAATAGTGGAAAAAACTAGCAGCTCAGTTGCCAGAATTTTACCATAAAAATAACAGTAGTACCTTTCTTCCATTTACAGTAAACTAAAAAAAAACAAAAAAACAGTTTTTTTGCAGTAAACATTTGCTGACTGAGCTTCCTTGTTTTTTTTTACCGTAAAATCTACAGTTGTATTTACGAGGCATAAAACATTCAAAAATGGTACCAGTGTTATTTTTTATAGGAAAATTCAGTTTTTTTCTACCTTAAATTTGTATTTTTACAGTGCACTGAAAAACCGTATATTTTGCGGTAAAAACAAAACAAAACTGAATTTTACTGTAAAAATAACATTGGTCCCATTTTTCTGTTTACAGAAATGCACTGTAAAAATGGTCGTAGATTTTATAATTGTTGTTACAGCTCAGTTGCCAGAATTTTGGCGTAATAATAACCCCGGTACCATTTTTCTATTTACAGTAATGCACTGTAAAAACAAACATTTAATAGAGGAAGAAACTAGCAGCTCAGTTGCCAGAATTTTACCATACAAATAACAATAGTAACTTTCTTCCATTTACAGTAAACTAAATAAAAAAAAACTGTATTTTTCCAGTAAAAATGTGCTGACTGAGCTTCCAGGTTGTTGTTTTTTTTTTACTTATTGAATTTACGATGCATAGAACATTTAAAAATTGTACCAGTGTTATTTTTTACAGTATAATTCAGTTGTTTCTACTGTAAAATGGTATTTTTACAGTGCACTGAAAAACCGTAGATTTTGCGGTAAAAAACAAAACAAAAACTGTCAACTCAGTCGCCAGACTTTTACTGTAAAAATAACACTGGTCCCATTTTTCTGTTTCCAGAAATGCACTGTAAAAACGGCCGTAGATTTTACAGCAGAAAAAACGGACAACTCAGTTGACAGAGTTTTGGCGTGATAATAACCGCGGTACCATTTTTCTATTTACAGTAATGCACTGTAAAAACAAACATTTTATAGTGGAAAAAACTAGCAGCTCAGTTGCCAGAATTTGACCATAAAATTAACACTAGTAACTTTCTTCCATTTACAGTAAACTAAATTGAAAAAAACCCCCGGTATTTTTGCAGTAAAAATGTGCTGACTGAGCTTCCAGGTTTGTTTGTTTTTTTGACCATAAAAACTATAGTTGTATTTACAATGCATAGAACATTTAAAAATGATACCAGTGTTGATTTTACGGTAACATTCATTTTTTTCTCCTTTTTTACAGTGCACTGAAAAAACCTTAAATTTTGCTGTGAAAAAAACCCTAAAACTGTCAACTCAGTCACCAGACTTTTACTGTAAAAATAACACTGGTTCCATTTTTCTATTTCCAGAAATGCACTGTGAAAACGGCCTTAGATTTTACAGTAGAAAAAACTGACAGCTCAGTTGACAGAGTTTTGGCCTAATAATAACTGCGGTACCATTTTTCTATTTACAGTAATGCACTGTAAAAACAAACATTTAATAGTGGAAAAAACTAGCAGCTCAGTTGCCAGAATTTTACCATAAAAATAACACTGGTAACTTTCTTTCATTTACAGTAAACTAAATAAAAAAACGGTATCGCTGTTATTTTTGCAGTAAAAATGTGCTGACTGAGCTTCTTTTTTTTGCGTAAAATCTACGGTTGTATTTACAATGCATAGAACATTTAAAAATGGTACCAGTGTTATTTTTTACAGTAAAATTCAGTTTTTTCTACTTTTTTACAATTCACTGAAAAAACGTAGATTTTGCAGTAAAAAAAAAAACAACCTAAAACTGACAGCTCAGTGACAGAGTTTTGGCGTGATAATAACCGTAGTACCATTTTTCTATTTACAGTAATGCACTGTAAAAACAAACATTTAATAGTGGAAAAAACTAATAGCTCAGTGGCCAGAATTTTGACAGGAAAATAACACTGGTAACTTTCTTTCATTTACAGTAAACTAAATTGAAAAAAACTGTAATTTTGCAGTAAAAATGTGCTGACTGAGATTCCAGGTTGTTGTTTTACAGTAAAATCTACGGTTGTATTTACAATGTATAGAACATTTAAAAATGATACCAGTTTTATTTTTTACAGTAAAATTCAGTTTTTTCTACTTTTTTACAGTGCACTGAAAAAACTTAAATTTTGCCGTGAAAACCCCCCCCAAAACTGTCAACTCAGTCGCCAGACTTTTACTGTAAAAATAAAATAACACTGGTCCCATTTTTCTGTTTCCAGAAATGCACTGTAAAAACGGCCGTAGATTTTACAGTAGAAAAAACTGACAGCTCAGTTGACAGAGTTTTGGCCTAATAATAACCGCGGTACCATTTTTCTATTAACAATAATGCACTGTAAAAACAAGTGTAGATTTTAAGCTCAGTCGCCAGAATTTTGGTGTAAAATTACCAATGGTACCCTTTTTTTATTTACAGTAATGCACTGTAAAAACACATTTAATAGTGGAAAAAACTTGCAGCTCAGTTGCCAGAATTTGACCATAAAAATAACACTGGTAACTTTCTTCCATTTACAGTAAACTCAATTGGAAAAAAAAACGGTATTTTTGCAGTAAAAATGTGCTGACTGAGCTTCCAGGTTTTTTATTTTTTTACCGTAAAATCTACGGTTGTATTTACAATGCATAGAACATTTAAAAATGGTACCAGTGTTATTTTTTACAGTAAAATATAGTTTTTTCTACTTTTTCACAGTGCACTGAAAAACCATAGATTTTGCAGTAAAAAAAACAAAAAACTGTCTGCTCAGTCGCCAGACTTTTACTGTAAAAATAACACTGGTCCCATGTTCCTGTTTCCAGAAATGCACTGTAAAAACGGCCGTAGATTTTAAAGTATAAAAAACTGACAGCTCAGTTGACAGAGTTTTGGCCTAATAATAACCGCGGTACCATTTCTCTATTTACAGTAATGCACTGTAAAAACAAACATTTAATAATGGAAAAAAATTGCAGCTAAGTTGCCAGAATTAAACCATAAAAATAACACTTGTAACTTTCTTCCATTTACAGTAAACTACATTTTAAAAAACGGTATCGCTGTTATTTTTGCAGTAAAAATGTGCTGACTGAGCTTCCAGGTTTTTTTTTGTTTTTTTTTCCGTAAAATCTACGGTTGTATTTACAATGCATAGAACATTTAAAAATGGTACCAGTGTTATTTTTACAGTAAAATTCAGTTTTTTCTACTTTTTTACAATTCACTGAAAAACCGTAGATTTTGCAGTAAAAAAAAAAACAACCTAAAACTGACAGCTCAGTGACAGAGTTTTGGCGTGATAATAACCGTAGTACCATTTTTCTATTTACAGTAATGCACTGTAAAAACAAACATTCAATAGTGGAAAAAACTAGCAGCTCAGTTGCCAGAATTTTACCATAAAAATAACACTAGTAACTTTCTTCCATTTACAGTAAACCAAAAAAAAAAACAACAGTATTTTTCCAGTAAAAATGTGCTGACTGAGCTTCCACGTTTTTCTTTTTACCGTAAAATCTACGGTTGTATTTACGATGCACAGAACATTTAAAAACGGTTATTTTTTACAGGAAAATTCTGTGTTTTTTCGACTTTGAAATTGTATTTTTGCAGTGCACGGAAAAACCGTAGATTTTGCAGTAAAAACAAAAACAAACTGTCAGCTCAGTGGCCAGACTTTTACTGTAAAAATAACACTGGTCTTATTTTCCTGTTTCCAGAAATGCACTGTAAAAACGGCCGTAGATTTTACAGTATAAAAAACGGGCAGTTCAGTTGACAGTTTTGGCGTAATAATAACCCCGGTACCATTTTTCTATTTACAGTAATGCACTGTCAAAACAAACATTTGATAATGGAAAAAAATGCAGCTCAGTTGCCAGAATTTGACCATAAAAATAACACTGGTAACTTTCTTCCATTTACAGTAAACAAAATTTAAAAAACTATTTATGCAGTAAAAATTTGCTTTTTTTTTTTTTTTTTATCGTAAAATCTACGGTTGTATTTACGATGCATTAAAAATGGTACCAGTGTTATTTTTTTACAGGAAAGTTTTGTTTTTTCTACTGTAAAATTTTATTTTAGAGTACACTGAAAAACCGTAGATTTTGCGGTAAAAAAAACCCAAACTGACTTTTACTGTAAAAATAACACTGATTTTACAGTAAAAAAAACCTGACAGCTCAGTTGACAGAGTTTTGGCGTAATAATAACCGTGATACCATTTTTGTATTTACAGTAATGCACTGTAAAAACAACTGCCGTATATTTTACAGTAAAACCCCTGGCAGCTCAATCGTCAGGCTCTTACTGTAAAAATAACAGCGGTACAGTTTTTCCATAATTTTGTGTAAATGAGTCCAAACTTTTTCCACTGAAAATTTGACAATTTTGACATTTTTAACTTCCAAAAGCGATACAATAAATAGATTTTTTCAAAAGAAAATATTAGCCTATACGCGTTAGCTTTGTGTTATCTCTACTTTTTCTTGTTAGATGACATCTGTTTGCTTTTATATTCCACCTTCATGTTACGTTTATTTGACATTGTTGGGTGTTTTTAGAATGAAGTGGTCCAAGTGGTCCCCCAGACCTTCCGGTAAAACTGTGGTGACTGAGCTGCCAGTTTTTGAGGGTGAGACTTGTCCCCGGGTACAGTCCTACTCGTATATTTACAAGTTTCTACAAGGCAGTCCCATGAAGACCCGCATGATCCAATCTTGAGAAACCAAAAACCAAATCCACTGGAGGGGGGGTAAAAGAACCTGACAGAGTGGGTCCGGTCCCGTTCAGGTGTGTTCCGGTTCCGCAAGGTGTCAGCTGTTGTACTGGCAGGCGTTGAGACCGGATCCCGGACTCTGCAGGCCGCCGTAGCCGAAGGTGGGGTGCTGCTTGGACTTGAGTCTGAGGGTGGCCAGGCCCGGGTTGCAAGTGTCCCGGTACACGCCGTACGGGGAGCCCGGAGGTCCGTAGTGACACGCCGTAGACGACATGGCTGAGTTGATACCGGAGCCGGCGATCCCGTTCAGGTTGCCGATGTTGTTGAGGCCCGGGGCCGCCATGGCCGGGACCGCCGAGTGGGCCATGCCGGACGCCGCCATGCTCATGGACGAGATGGAGGCGGGCGAGGAGGAGAACATGGACATGGACTGAGAAGTGAGCGGACTCATGGAGTTGAAGAAGGGGAAGTTCTTGGCGGAGAGCGGGGCGGGGGCCAGGCCCTTGTTGGTCCAGTTGTTGTAGGTGTAGGCCGGGTACATGTCTTCGTACGGCTGCATCAAGCCCCCGAACTGCGGCAGGTAGCTGTTCTTGCACAAATCCATCTGCTGGTTCCGCTCGCGCTTCCGCCACTTGGCTCGCCGGTTCTTGAACCACACCTGCGGGGGCCACTCCCACAATTACAAAACATCCTGCTAATCTCACTTTTCTAATTATGTACAGTAATAGAACTTCTTTCAATTCATCGTTACCACTCCTCATCACCAAATGTAGTTATTACATGTTTCATACATTTTAATAATGTACAATATTACAACTTCTTTCAATTCATTATTACAACTCCTCAGTCCTATTGTCATTTTTCAATTGTTCATACATTTTAATAATGTACAATATTACAACTTCTTTCAATCCATTGTTATGAGATAGGCTCCAGCACCCCCCGCGACCCCAAAAGGGACAAGCGGTAAAAGATGGATGGATGGATGGATGTTACAACTCCTCATAACTATTGTAATTATTACATTTTTCATACATTTTAATAAAATGCCATAATACAACTTATTTCAATTAATTATTACCACTCCTCATAATGACTATTGTAATAATTATTATATTTTTCATACATTTTCATAAAATGCAATAATACAACTTTTTTCAATTCATTATTACAACTCTTCTTAATGACTATTGTAATTATTACATTGTTTCATACATTTTAATAATGAACAATATTACAATTTATTTCAATTCATTGTTATAACTCCTCATAATGACTAATGTAATTAATACATTTTTCATACATTTTATTAATGTAAAATATTGCAACTTATTTCAATTTATTGTTACCACTCCTCACAATGACTATTGTAATTATTATTTTTAATACATTTTAACAATGTACAATATTACAACTTATTTCAGTTCATTGTTACAACTCCTCATAATGACTATTGTAAATATTACATTTTTCATACATTTCATACATGACTATTGTAATTTTTACTTTTTAATAATGTACAATATTACAACTTATTTCAATACATTGTTACCACTCCTCATGACAATTGTAGTTGTTACAGGTTTCATACATTTTAATAATGTACCATATTACAACTTCTTTCAATTCATTATTACAACTCCTCAGTCCTATTCTCATTTTTTAATTTTTCATACATTTTAATAATGTACAATATTACAACTTATTTCAATTAATTGTTATGAGATAGGCTCCAGCACCCCCCGTGACCCCGAAAGGGACAAGCAGTAGAAAATGGATGGATGGATGGATGTTACAACTCTTCATGACTATTGTAATTATTACATTTTTCATTCATTTTAATAATGTACAATATTACAACTTATTTCAATTCATTGTTACCACTCCTCATAATGACTATTGTAATGATTAAATTGTTCATATATTTTAATAATGTACAATATTACAACCTTTTTCCAATTCATTGTTACCACTCCTCATAATGACTATTGTAATTATTACATTTGTCATACATTTTCATAAAGTACAATATTACAACTTATTTCAATTAATTGTTACCACTCCTCATAATGACAATTGTTTTAATACATTGTTTCATACATTTTAATAATGTACAATAATACAACTTATTTCAATTCATTATTGCAGCTCCTCATAATAACTATTGTAATTTTTACATTTTTCATACATTTTAATAATGTACAATATTACAACTTATTTTAATACATTATTCCAACTCCTCATAATGACTATTGTCATTTTTTAATTTCTCATACATTTTAATAATGTACAATATTACAACTTATTTCAATTCATTGTTATGAGATAGGCTCCAGCACCCCCCCCCCCCCCCCGTGACCCCGAAAGGGACAAGCGGTAGAAATGGATGGATGTTACAACTCCTCATGACTATTGTAATTATTAAATTTTTCATACATTTTAAAAATTTACAATATTACAATTTATTTCAATTAATTTGTACCACTCCTCATAATGGCTATTGTAATTATTATATTTTTCATACATTTTAATAATATACAATATTACAACCTTTTTCAATTCATTGTTACAACTCCTCATAATGACAATTGTAACTATTAAAATGTTCATACATTTTAATAATGTACAATATTACAACTTATTTCAATTCATTGTTAACTCCTCATAATGACTATTGTAATTATTACATTTTTCATACATTTTAATAATGTATACAACTTATTTAAATTCATTATTCCAGCTCCTCATAAAAACTATTGTAATTATTACATTTTTCATACGTTTTAATAATTTACAATAATACAACTCATTTCAATTAATTGTTTCCTTGCCCGTATGTGGGCTCTGTACCGAGGATGTCGCTGTGGCTTGTGCAGCCCTTTGAGACACTTGTGATTTAGGGCTATATAAATAAACATTGATTGATTGATTGATTGGTTACAACTCCTCATAATGGCTATTGTAAATATTACATTTGTCATACATTTTCATAATGCACAATATTACAACTTATTTCAATTAATTGTTACCACTCCTCAAAATGACAATTGTTTTAATACATTTTTTCATACATTTTAATAATGTACAATAATACAACTTATTTCAATTCCTTATTTCAAATCGTCATAATGACTATTGTAATTTTTACATTTGTTTATAAATGTTAATAATGTACAATAATGCAACTTATTTCAATTCATTATTACAACTCCTCATAATGACAATTGTAATTATTACTTTTTCCACACGTTTTATTGACCTGTTCAATACATGTATGCTAAAGTAAATCTAAATTGGGTTCAAATCCTGATATCTAATAAACTTGTGTTTTAATAAAATGATGAATATTTAAGTTTGACAACAATATATAATCGATATTTTCAGGGTTAGGCCCAAAATATACATTTAAATGACAAGTAATTAGTATGTGTACATTCTTATACATTAAAAAAACCCTCAAAATTGTCTGAACTAGTTTAAGGGATTTGTTCAAAAGTTACTTTTTTATTCAATATTGTTACCAATAATAGTAATTGTTTATTTGATATTTATTAAAGACAAAATAATATAGTGTCATGTTGTCTATTTTTTTAAACAAATACATACGAAAAAGTAGTATATGTGCGTGTGTGTGTGTGTGTGTGTGTATATATATATATATATGTGTATATATATATATATATATATATATATATATATATATATATATATATATATATATATATATATATATATATATATATATATATATATATATATGTATATATATATATGTATATAAATATATATATGTATATATATATATATATATATATATATATATATATATATATATATATATATATATATATGTGTGTGTGTGTGTGTATATATATGAATGTGTGTGTCATAATTTTCTATTTAATGTTTAAATAAGTAAATACTAAAAAGTAGTTCTATTTTTACTTATGTAGGAAAGATTATAAATAGCATATTTATTAATTTCCATGTAGTCCCGCATACCTTGTATGTCACTATAACACTGCTTGTATATGTCATTGTAATTATCTACCAAATGTTTAAATAAATATTAAATACGAGTAGTCACTATAATGCTTATGTGTCATTAGAATTTTGTATTAAACGTTTAAATACATAAATACTAAAAAGTAGTCACTTCTTGTGTGTCATCATTATCTATTAAATGTTTTGTAAATACTAAATAAGAGTAGTCACTTTATATCATAATTATATATTACATGTTCACATAAATACTGAATACGAATTGTCACTATATATCATAGTTATCTATTAAATGTCTACTAATTAAGAATAGCCACTATATCATTATAATTATCTATTGAATGTTTGCATAAATAGTAAATAAGAGTAGCCACTATATATCATAATTTCCTGTTAATAAGAGTACATCCTAATTATACAATACATTTTTACAATAAGAATAGTCAATTTATATCGTTTTAATTATCAATTAAATGTTTACATAAATCTAGTAGTCACTATATATCTTATCTATTAAATGTTAACATAAATACTAAATAAGAATAGTCAAAATATGTTTTACTAAATGTTTACAAAAATAATAATAGTCACTATATATCATTATATATGTATCTATTAAAAGTATTATAAATACTAAATAAGAATAGTCACTATATATTATTGTATATGTATGTATTAAATGTATTATAAATACTAAATAAGAGTAGTCATTATAAATCATAATTATTAAATGTTTTCATAAATATACTAAATAAGAATAGTCACTATATATCATTATAATTATCTATTAAATATTAAAATAAATACTACATAAAAATAGTCACTATATGTCATAATTATCTGTTTAATATTTTATAATTTGATACATGTCATAATTATCTATTAATCGTTTACATAAATCTATATCACTACATATTATATATGACTATTAAATAGTTAAATTGCAAATACATTCGGGAAAATACCAATAAACAGCACAATTTGTTAAAAGTTCAAATACATATTTTTCCTTGAAATAAACTGAATAAAATAAAGTAAAAATAAAAAGAAATAATGTTATTTCCCCGATGCACAATATCCAGTAAATAAATACATCCAGCTGCAGCCAGATAAAAGTCATATATTTATGTATTACGAGGCGTTTTAAGACTAAAACACGATTTCTGATTTATTGACATGAAAGTATTTAAAAACATTACATCTGCTTCTGATAAACTTTCAGTTTTTATTTCTATTTGCATTCAAAACTACACAAGAACAAATTATTTTCAGTCGCGCCTTTGCGCCTGCGCAGCAAATGTGCTCTATTCCGGTATATCATAATTATTATTATTATAAAAAACAAACCGGAATACAAATTTTACATTTAACTACACTCTTTATAGATGTATTATTTAAAAAAAATAAATTAAAATCGTTTCTTACCGCGTGTACTTGAAAAATTTGCGTGTATTTGTTTGGGCATGAAAATAAATACTTCACATAATTTCATCATATTTTGCAAAGAACGCAAATATAAAAGTCAAAGTGTGCATTTGTGGCTTGTTGCTCTACGCGTGTCTTATCATTAATTATCATTATTAATATACGGTACTTTTTAGGTCACCTCAATAGGTACACTACATTTAATCACAGACGGTCATTATTAAAGTCAGCATTTTCTGATCTCATTCATGCAAAATATTACAGACGCTTGAGTTTTACTGTACAAAACACTCGCAGATGTTTATAATATTTGTGTCATGGCAAAATATTACAGTAATAGGATGTTGTGTAGATTTGAATGAATACGGTGAATGTAACTGTAATATTCTTAGGTACTACGATCTCCGATCGGTCCCTGAAGTATACATAAATGTGATTGGCTGATGGGACTTCCTGTTTTATCCTTGCCAGAGATGTGAAAGGTTATTCCCTATAGTCGTGAATAAAAGTACAGTAAAAAGTACACACGACGTGCTGCTAACTGTACTTTTATACAAGACAATAACGTTCATTTAGCGCAGGGATGTCAAACTGGTTTTCATTGAGGGCCACATCGCAGTTATGGAGGGCCCCTTGTTGTAATGAAAATGTCTAGAAAATGAATTTGCCTCTGGATTTCATTATTAATTATATAAAGTGTTTTAAGTAGACTGTCGATTTTACCGTAAAAACTTTACATTTACAAAATTTAACTGTAAAAATAGTAGGTTTTTTGGAGTTTTTTTTTTTTTTTTTTTTACAACATTTTATGGTAAATATAAAAACAGTACCACTGTTTTATGGAAAAAGTAAGCCAGATTTTTTTTGTGTTAAATTGAAATGGTTTTTTCCGACAATACATTGTCAACGGAAAAACAGTACAAGTTATTTATATATTTATTTTTCCACCATAAAAACAAATGTACCGTCTTTCCATTTACAGTAATACACCGTCAAAAACATCAACCTTGGATTTTACAGTCAAAAACTGGCAAAACACAATTTTAACGCAAAGACAGTCGTCGGTTTTTTTTCAATTTACAGTAAAAATAACAACGTAAAATTTACTGTCATTTTTCTGAATTTGATGGGTAGTTTGCCGTAAAGTGAAGTATTTTTATTTATTTTTATTTAGACAAAAACATGTTTGGAAAGTATGATAACGTACTGTAATATTTGTTGATTCGTAGATTTTACAGTCAAAAACTGGCGGAACACAATTTTAACGCAAAAAACAGTAGTCATGATTTTCAATTCACAGTAAAAGAACAACATAAAATTTATTGTAATTTTTCTGAATTTGACTGGTAGTTTGCTGTAAAGTAAGTATTTTTATTTATTTTTATTTAGACAAAAACATGTTTGGAAAGTATGATAATGTACTGTAATATTGATACGTAGATGTTACAGTCAAAAACTGGCAAAACACAATTTTAACGCAAAAACAGTCGTCGTTTTTTTCAATTTACAGTAAAAGAACGACGTAAAATTTGTTGTAATTTTTATGAATTTGTGCAGTAAATTTAAGTATTTTTATTTATTTTTATTTAGACAAAAACATGTTTGGAAAGTATGATAATGTACTGTAATATTGGTTGATTCGTAGATTTTACAGTCAAAAACTGGCGGAACACAATTTTAACGCAAAAGAACAACATAAAATCTATTGTAATTTTTCTGAATTTGACGGGTAGTTTACTGTAAAGTGAGTATTTTTATTTATTTTTATTTCGACAAAAACATGTTTGGAAAGTATGATAATGTACTGTAATATTTGTTGATACGTAGATTTTACAGTCAAAAACTGTCGAAACACAATTTTAACCAATTTACAGTAAAAGAACAACGTAAAATTTGCTGTTATTTTTATGAATTTGTGCTGTAAATTGAAGTATTTTTATTTAGACAAAAACATGTTTGGAAAGTATGATAATGTACTGTAATATTTGTTGATACATAGATTTTACAGTCAAAAACGGGCAAAACACAATTTTTACGCAAACAACTGTAGTCGTTTTTATTAATTTACAGTAAAAGAACGACGTAAAATTTGTTGTCATTTTTATGATTTTGAGCTGTAAATTGAAGTATTTTTATTTATTTTTATTTCAACAAAAACATGTTTGGAAAGTATGATAATGTACTGTAATATTTGTTGATTCCTAGATTTTACAGTCAAAAACTGGCGGAACACAATTTTAAGGCAAAAAACAGTAGTCGTTTTTTTCAATTTACAGCAAAAGAATGACATAAAATTTGTTGTCATTTTTATGAATTTGTGCTGTGAATTGAAATATTTTTATTTATTTTTATTTAGACAAAAACATGCTCGGAAAGAATGATAATGTACTGTAATATTTGTTGATTCGTAGATTTTACAGTCAAAAACTGGCGGAACACAATTTTAACGCAAAAGAACAACATAAAATGTATTGTAATTTTTCTGAATTTGACGGGTAGTTTACTGTAAAGTGAGTATTTTTATTTATTTTTATTTCGACAAAAACATGTTTGGAAAGTATGATAATGTACTGTAATATTTGTTGATACGTAGATTTTACAGTCAGAAACTGGCGAAACACAATTTTAACCAATTTACAGTAAAAGAACATCGTAAAATTTGCTGTCATTTTTATTAATTTGATGGGTAGTTTGCTGTAAAGTGAAGTATTTTTATTTATTTTTATTTAGACAGAAACATGTTTGGAAAGTATGATAATGTACTGTAATATTTGTTGCAATATTGGATACTCCATACATTTTCTACCGCCTGTCCCTTACTATTAAAGTTTTAAAGGCATGCAATTTCAAGCAGGACATATATTTTTTCTGTCAAAATGAAACAAATCAATTCAATTTAGTGACAAAATATGAAGTACTTTATGGACACATATTTCCAGGTGTTTGCGGGCCACATTTGGCCCCCCGGGTCCTTGAGTTTGACACCTGTGGTTTAGCATCACA
This sequence comes from Entelurus aequoreus, assembly GCF_033978785.1. Taxonomy (NCBI): domain Eukaryota; kingdom Metazoa; phylum Chordata; class Actinopteri; order Syngnathiformes; family Syngnathidae; genus Entelurus; species Entelurus aequoreus. The sequence goes on from NC_084744.1 coordinate 53,137,020, forward strand.
CTCACAGATGTTAACTATTTTGGTAACCTCGTGAAAAAAATTGGTTATATAGTGACAGTGGGTGCTACTGTCACGCCCGTGGATTTAAGTGCGTGCAGGACACAGTCGCCTTTTGTGTTTTTTATGTCTCACTTACAGTTTCAGCACGCCTTGCAGCTTTATTGCTTATTGCGTATTTCAAGTCGTAAAAAGTGAAAATAACCATGCGTATTGCAACATGTGTGGTAATTATAGTTCATGCATAAGTTTTTATTTTTTTCCCTCCTTACTCGGACTCTGGCCTCGGTGAGATTGGTCCACACGGCGATCTCCTCTCGGGTGCTCATGTCGGGGTAGCGGTTCCTCTGGAAGGTGTTCTCCAGCTCCTGCAGCTGCTGGCTGGTGAAGTGAGTCCTCTGCCGCCGCTGCTTCTTCTTTTTCGGGTCTTCCGCGCTCACCTCGTCGCTCCTGCGCTGCTCGGCGCGCTCCTTCTCTGCAAGTGCAAAGTATATATTGGTGCCCTGTTGAACATTTACAACATTTTTGTTTTAACGACATCTCTTATCTAACTGCTTTGTGGCAGCTGCGGTGCACACAAAAAAAGTTCATAAACTTTTTATCATGCAAACATTTTTTTTTTTTTTTTAAATTTGCCACGTGTCAATATTTCAAGTTGTATGCTCTTCTTTTAGAAGCTTTTTACTTTTATTTATTATTATTTATTTTTTATTTCATTTTACCATTAATAATTATATTTCGTCTATTTGGAGAAAATATATATAAATACTATTGAATATAAATACAAAATAAATAAGATATTTTCTTGTTTAATGATTGCACAACATTAATCCAAGGATTTTCACAATAAAACATTAACCTCCTGCTCATTTCAAAACATATATACATATCTTTTTTATTTATTTTTATTTTTTTACCTCATAATCTTGATTTTAGCATTAATAATTATATTTCGTCTATTTGGAGAAAATCTATATAAATACTATTGAATATAATTACAAAATAAATAAAATATTTTCTTGTTTAAAGATTGCACAACATTAATCCGAGGATTTTCACAATAAAACATAAAAATTCCTGCTCATTTCTAAATATATACAAATCTTTTATTTTATTTTATTTATTATTTTTTTTACATCATAATCTTCATTTTAGCATTAATAATTATATTTCCTCTATTTGGAGAAAATCCATTGAATATAAATACAAAATAAATAAAATATTTTCTTGTTTAAAGATTGCGCAACATTAATCCGAGGATTTTCACAATAAACATTAAAAATCCATCCTGCTCATTTCTAAATATATACAAATCTTTAAAAAAAACTTTTCTTTTTTACATCATAATCTTACATTTAGCTTTAATAATTATATTTCGTCTATTTGGAGAAAATCTATATAAATACCATTGAATATAAATACAAAATAAATAAGATATTTTCTTGTTTAAAGATTGCGCAACATTAATCCGAGGATTTTCACAATAAAACATTAAAAGTCCTGCTCATTTTTAAATATATAAAAATCTTTAAAAAAATGTTTTGTTTTTTTTTAACATCATAATCTTAATTTTAGCATTAATAATTATATTTCGTCTATTTGGAGAAAATCTATATAAATACTATTCAATATATATACAAAATAAATAAGATGTTTTCTTGTTTAAATATTGCCCAACACTAATCCGAGGATTTTCACAATAAAACATTAAAAATCCTGCTCATTTCCAAATATATACAAATCTTTTATTTTATTTTATTTTTTATTTTTTACATCATAATCTTTATTTTAGCATTAATAGTTATATTTTGTCTATTTGGAGATAATCTATATAAATACAAAATAAATAAGATATTTTCTTGTTTAAAGATTGCACTACATTAATCCGAGAATTTTCACAATAAAACATTAAAAGTCCTGCTCATTTCTAAATATATACAAATCTTTTATTTTATTTTATTTTTTATTTTTTCCATCATAATCTTCATTTTAGCATTAATATTTATATTTCGTCTTTTTGGAGAAAATATATATAAATACCATTGAATATAAATACAAAATAAATAAAATATTTTCTTGTTTAAAGATTGCGCAACACTAATCCGAGGATTTTCACAATAAAACATTAAAAATCCTGTTCATTTCTAAATATATACACATTTTTAATTTTTTGATTTATTTTTTTTTTTTTTTACATCATAAACTTAATTTTAGCATTAATAATTATATTTCGCCTATTTGGAGAAAATCTATATACATACTATTGAATATAAATAAAAAATAAAAAATATGTTTTCTTGTTTAAAGATTGCGCAACACTAATCCTAGGATTTTCACAATAAAACATTAAAAATCCTGCTCATTTCTAAATATATACAAATCTTTTATTTTATTTATTTTTTAAAAATCATAATCGTAATTTCAGCATGAATAATTATATTTCGCCTATCTGGAGAAAATCTATATGAATACCATTGAATATAAATACAAAATAAACAAGATATTTTCTTGTTTGAAGATTGCGCAACATTAATCCTAGGATTTTCAATATAAAACATTAAACTAGAATGCCTTTTATTGTCACTATAAACAGGTACAATGAGATGAAAAGCAACTCCAGTATCAGTGCGACAGGAGTTGCTTTTAAATCTCATTGTACCTGTGTATAGTGACAATAAAACGCATTAGTTTAATGTTTTATTTTGAAAAAAAGTCCTGCTCATTTCATATAAACACTTTTTTTTTTAAGTATAAATATATACACATCTTAATTACATATACTTTAATTGTATATTTGTTATACATATAATGTAATATTGTACATGGTAATTGTTATATATTGTATATATTATATACAAATATAATATATCAGTATATATCATATACTGTATATATAATATGTAAATATTACATATATGTTAAATTCTACGGTACATTTTTAGTCTACTTTATACCTGCATTATCCTTTCCATCTTTTTGTAACTGAGCTACTGTGTGGAACAATTTCTCTTAAAAGGGACAAGCGGTAGGAAATGGATGGATGGATAAATCATTAAAGTGTGTCTAAGTTAATAGCGGCATGGACAAATAATTTCACTATTCTTTTTTTTTTTTTCCTTAAATCTTTTATTTTGTGTTTTGTCAGCTCTTGTTTTTGAATGTTTGCTCCAGTTGGTGGCGTCAAACATAAAAAAAAATGAAAAATACAAATAAATAAATAAATAAAAGTAATTAATCATAAAGAATAATGAATTACCTGCAAGTTCAGCGTCGGAAGATTCGCAGCTGGAATTGTCCAAAGTCCTGCTGGCCGCGTCGGAGCTCCGTGGCTGCAGGTGGAACTTGGCGTCCCGGCGAGGAGGCGCGGGAGGCGGCGGAGGAAGCTCGGAGATCCGCTCCAAGTTCATGACGCCGCCGGGGAGCACAGGAGGACGCGGAGGAGGATCGCAGGACGCCGGCGGGAGTTTCAGTCCCGAGTCGCGCGCGGCAACATGGACGTCGGAAGCGAGCGACGCGACAAGAAGAAAAAAAAAAAAAGACAAGATAATATTTTCGTCTTCCTGCACTTCTTTCTGCTTCTCGCACTCAAAGTGATGAACACGTCAAGCTCACCAGAGGAAGATGCCCCGCCTCCTCCCCATTCCCGACACGCCCCTCTTTCGCCGGCCCTAAAAAAGAAAGCAGCCACTCAGCAAAAGCCAGACTGCGTGACGTCACCACACCGCCAAAACGCTGCAATTAATGTATGTGCGCGCGCGCGCGCGTGCAAATCGGCGACTTGGTGTTGCAGTGAAAGAAAAATAAAAACATTCCCACGCAATGTGCGCGTGCGTGCGTATGTGCGCGCAGGCATGTTGCAAACGTGTGTGTAGAGCAAAGATGCGGTTTACGCGCACACACACATACGCACATGCACGCACATGCACGCTCACACACGCGTGCACGCACGCACAAACACGCACGAACGCACCCGCGCACACAACACAGTCTCCATCTGCAGCACACTGTACTACATTCATATACTTTATGTATAGTATGCACACGCACTGTATATACTTTGTGTATACAAACCCCGTTTCCATATGAGTTGGGAAATTGTGTTAGATGTAAATATAAACGGAATACAATGATTTGCAAATCATTTTCAACCCATATTCAGTTGAATATGCTACAAAGACAACATATTTGATGTTCAAACTGATAAACCTTTTTTTTTGTGTGCAAATAATCATTAACTTTAGAATTTGATGCCAGCAACACGTGACAAAGAAGTTGGGAAAGGTGGTAATAAATACTGATAAAGTTGAGGAATGCTCATCAAACACTTATTTGGAACATCCCACAGGTGTGCAGGCAAATTGGGAACAGGTGGGTGCCATGATTGGGTATAAAAGTAGATTCCATGAAATGCTCAGTCATTCACAAACAAGGATGGGGCGAGGGTCACCACTTTGTCAACAAATGCGTGAGGAAATTGTTGAACAGTTTAAGAAAAACCTTTCTCAACCAGCTATTGCAAGGAATTTAGGGATTTCACCATCTACGCTCCGTAATATCATCAAAGGGTTCAGAGAATCTGGAGAAATCACTGCAC
>NC_084744.1:53149110-53174110 GCF_033978785.1 Entelurus aequoreus
CAATAAAAAAATGTTTTTTTTAACTTTCAACCTCATTAGTCCGAAGTGCAACAAAGAATAAAACAACAAGAATAATGACGAGAGAGAGAGACGTCTTTGCACGTGTCAGCGTCTCCTAATTGATTGATTGTCTTTTATAAGAATAAAACCTGCTGAGCTTGCACTTTTTTGAAATGTGAACCAAAGCCTAAACCTGCACCCCCAAAGGAGAAGCCGTTCTTTGGCAAACTCACGTCCATCATCCGGCATTTGACCACAATTAACAAAACATGTTTTACCAAAATAAAAGCATTATAAAAAAAAAAAAACCTTAAAGCCGTACATTGGCAAACTCACGTCCATCATCCGGCATTTGCACACAATTAACAAAAAACATGTTTTACCAAAATAAAAGCATTATAAAAAAAAAAAAACCTTAAAGCCGTACATTGGCAAACTCACGTCCATCATCCGGCATTTGCACACAATTAACAAAAAACATGTTTTACCAAAATAAAAGCATTATAAAAAAAACCCTTAAAGCCGTACATTGGCAAACTCACGTCCATCATCCGGCATTTGCACACAATTAACAAAAAACATGTTTTACCAAAATAAAAGCATTAAAAACGTACTTATTCGTGCACAGAAAAAAAGGTAACAAATGTAGTAAGTCTGCAGTTAAAATGAACTCTTCCCGTTTGCCTTATTTTGATGTCTACACGCACACGCGCACATGCACACGGGCACGCGCACTCGCACAATCCACGGTCTTGATTAGTCTGTATGCCAACATTGAATAAACATCAGAGGGCTTTAAGTGTGATCCAAAGTTCGAACGAACCGAGAAGGACATTACCGGGATCCGGTAGGCGATTTACCGGGGAGAGCATGGAGCGAATCAGAAGTAAAACAAAAAAAAAAAAGTTTGAATAGAAGTTTTACAAAATTATTTTTTTGCTTTTGACTTTCTCGGCTTTAATCCACGCGGTGGTGCGTTCACGGACATCTTCAGTATATTGTTGTTGTTGTTTTTTTTTTTTACCTTAAACGTCTTGTTGCTTTTTTTCCCTTCCTGCTGCAAGCCTCATTGTGACGTCACAGGCACCCTCATCATCCTCTTGCTCATCCTCATCTTTCTCATCTTCATCTTCCTCATCTCAGTCAACTTTTATGCTAATTGCTTTTGTGTCGTGTGCGCGCGCGCGTGCGCGTGCATGTACTTGCGTGTGAGATAATTCCACGCAACGCAAATGTAAAAAAAAAAGAAGTGCACGACGTGGCTTTTTCTTCATGTAAACTTATTATTAATGTTGGCTAATGTTTGAAAATTAAAAAGTATATTTTTGTTTTTATTTTTTTTATTTTTAAATGACCAAAAAATGCACTCATGCATTGCGCGTTTACTTCATTAATAATCCTTTATTTCCACGATTGTTTTAATCATATATCGTATTACATGATTTTAATTACATATATTAATTAGATGGATTATTATTAAATACATGAGATTATATTATATTAATTGGATAGATTAATTACATATATTAATTGCATATATACTATTAGATTAGATTAATTAGATATATTAATTGGATATATAAAATTAGATTAATTAGATGGATTAATGAGATGGATACATTGGATCTATCAGATTATATAAAACAATTATTTCATAGATTAATTAGATATATTAATGAATATATAAAATTAGATTAGATTAATTAGATTAATGAGCTAGATTAATTGGATATATCGAATTAGATGAGATTTATTAGATTATTTGAAATTAATTAGATGTATCAGATTATATTAGATTAGTAAACTATATTAATTAGACATAGTAATTTGATTATTATTAATTAGATAGATTATTTGTATGTATTTATTAGATTAATCATATTCGCCCGAATGCAGCTGAGATAGGCTTCAGCACCCCCCGCGATCCCAAAAGGGACAAGCGGTAGGAAATGGATGGATGATATTAAATTAGATTAATAAATTGTATTAATTCGATTGATTAGATGTATCAGATTAGATTAGATTAATAAACTATATTAGTTAGACAAAGTAATTGCATATTTTAATTACATAGATTATTTAGATGTATTAATTAGATGTATCAGATTAAATTAGATTAATAAAATTGCATTAATTAGATTAATTAGATGTATCAGTTTAGATTAGATTAATTAGATCGATCATTAACAAACTGCAGTTAGTTAGGGATCACAATCATAAATAATCTACATTTCTAGCACAAAAATGGAATGTAGATGTACTTTCATCAATTATTCATGCAATTATTTGCGGACATGCAAAGAAAAAAACAAATATTTTATAAATAATTAAAGGAATTATTTTTGAGATTCTCTCTGATAGGAAACAACATTTCAAATAATAAAAAAAAAATAAAAAAATATATATATTTGATTTGCAAATGTTGACTGTTGTAGAAATAGTCTTTCTCCGTTTTTTTGTGTGATTTCTATCCAACAGTAAAGAAGTAAACAAATAGTTTAAACATGATAAAAACAAAAGATGATCAAATCAAAGCAGCTTCAAGTCAACATGTGACAATAAACTTTGGAAGGAGGATTTGGTAACAACAGCATTACATGGACGCACGCGCACGCGCACATACACACGCACGCACGCACGCACACACACACACACACACACACACACACACACACACACACAAACCGACACTCACACGCGCACACACACACTTGCAATTAGCAGGCTAAGAGTACAGGATGAAGTAACGAGCGAGTTTCCCCTGAAGGTGTTCTTACAGGATTATTTGCTCCATTAGGGTTAAGTGAAGTAAAGTTCTAAAGTTTCTATTAAGTGAAGTAAAGTTCTAAAGTTTCTATTAAGTGAAGTAAAGTTTCAGATTGAGTGAAGGAAAGTACTAAAGTTTCGTCTTAAAGTAACAGTAGAGTGGAAAAACAAGTTGACTTTATATGCTAATTTGTGTTTCATTGTATCCATTAAACCATATGCTATCATATTGTAACCATATTGTATTCACAATCCGCAAAATATGTGAAAATCACAAAAACCTCACAAAATGCCACAAATTCAGAATAAGCGGTAGAAATGGATGGATGGATGGATGGATATATATATATATATATATATATATATATATATATATATATATATATATATATATATATATATATATATATATATATATATATATATATATATATATATATATATATATACATATATATGTATATATGTATGTATATATATATATATATATATATATGTATATATATATGTATGTATATGTATGTATATATATATATATATATATATATATATATGTATATATATATGTATGTATATGTATGTATATATATATATATATATATATATATATATATATATATATATATATGTATGTATATGTATATATGTATATGTATATGTATATATATATATATATGTATGTATATGTATATATATATATGTATATATATATATATATATATATATATATATATATATATATATATATATATATATATATATATATATATATATATAATATATATATATATATATATATATATATATATATATATATATATATATATAATTTTCGTAGATTCTACGTTTGACCATATTATTAGATCAGTCACACTGGAAATATGGAAAAAATTGGAAAGAGATGTGTTTTACATTCACAATCCCTATGTAAGACAAGAAGACATATGCTAGGCTTTTTTTTAGCATTCGAAATCGTAAATAAATAGCAAACAATTGAGTCAACAGATCGAGGGTCCTCTGTTGGGTTCATCATACTCTCTCTAAAACAGGGGTGGGCAATTAATTTTTAGCGGGGGCCGCATGAGCAACCCAAGCACTGCTGGAGGGCCACATCGACGACATTTCAATTAAATTTTGCTCAATATTATTTTTGATATACCGTAAGATAAATAATAATAACAATAATAATAATTAATAATAATCATTTTATTTAACCTAACTTAACTTTATACAGAAGCAGATTTTTATTTTTAACACTGTCTTACACAACACTTCCTGATGTATAATACAATGCAAAAATGGCAATTTCTGTCACTTTATCCCGCATCCTCTTTAAAAGTCCAACATTTTTAACCCATCACATTTGGACAACCATCTGTTGTCACACCTGCCAGCTTGTCCCATTTCAGTCCTAACATGTCCAAACACGCATTTTGGACAAGTCATTACCTGTGGTTGTCCCTTTAATTGACTGCATGGCTGCCAGCTCCTCCGTGATTTGAAAGTCTGCAGTTATCCCACGTAAGAAGATGAGCAGCTAGGCGGTGTCACGTACATCGCAGCTCTCATCCAAAGCCAGCGAAAAACAGTCAAAGTCGGCCGTTCTGTTCTTCAGCTGAAGTTCCAAGTTTCCAGCGATGGTCTCAACCCGCCTCGTTACAGTGCGTCGGGAGAGTGACACGTTCTCAAATGCGCCCCTCTTCTCCGGGGCATATCAGCGCAACAGAGTCCAATAAGCACTCCTTAATAAACTCTCCGTCAGAAAACGCCTTACTTTTTCTGGCGGTTTTGTGAGAAATGACGAAACTTGTCCTGACGGCTGCATCTCTGGGGGTGTGAAATATGGCAAAAAGTTCTTGTTGGCTTTGCAGTTTTACCATCAGCGCATCAGCCTCCCTTAGGTGCTCTTTATCGGACAGATTCCGGTATTTTTCCTCCTGCTTTGTCGTGTAGTGGCGATTCAAATGATATTCTTTAAACACAGCAAGCGGTGTACCACAAATTAAGCACACGGCTTTACCTTTAATTTCTGTAAAGAAATACTTGGCAGTCCATGTCTTGTTGAAAACACGCCATTCCTCATCAACTTTTCTCTTTTTAGCGTGTCGGGGGTCGCTGTGCACCTTCACTCACAGGTTACACCCGGACATACGTACATAAATAACAATTTTTAAAACAAAAGCAGCACACTTGTATTGCACGCACGACATAGATGTTTTTGAAAATGTATTTTGTAATTTATGATTGGCCTCACGCGGGCCGGACAGGGACACACAAAGGGCCGGATGTGGCCCGCGGGCCGTAGAATGGCCAGGTGTGCTCTAAAAACATCCAGAAAGCGCCAACAATATTCCATTTACATGTCATGACCTAAAAAATAACTAAATATGAGTGATATTGTTATTATAAGCGCCAACAATATTCCATTTACGTGTAATGACCTGGAAATTAACTAAATATGAGTGATATTGTTATTATAAGCGCCAACTATATTCCATTTACATGTAATGACCTGGAAATTAACTAAATATGAGTGATATTGTTATTATAAGTGCCAACAATATTCCATTTACATGTCATGACCTGGAAATTAACAAAATATGAGTGATATTGTTATTATAAGCGCCAACAATATTCCATTTACATGTCATGACCTAAAAAATAACTAAATATGAGTGATATTGTTATTATAAGTGCCAACAATATTCCATTTACATGTAATGACCTGGAAATTAACTAAATATGAGTGATATTGTTATTATAAGCGCCAACAATATTCCATTCATGTGTAATGACCTGGAAATTAACTAAATACGAGTGATATTGTTATTATAAGCGCCAAAAATATTCCATTTACATGTAATGACCTGGAAGTTAACTAAATATGAGTGATATTGTTATTATAAGCGCCAAAAATATTCCATTTACATGTAATGACCTGCAAATTAACTAAATATGAGTGATATTGTTATTATAAGCGCCAAAAAAATTCCATTTACATGTAATGACCTGGAAATTAACTAAATATGAGTGATATTGTTATTATAAGCGCCAACAATATTCCATTTACATGTAATGACCTGAAAATTAACTAAATATGAGTGATATTGTTATTATAAGCGCCAACAATATTACATTTACGTGTAATGACCTGGAAATTAACTAAATATGAGTGAGATTGTCATTATAAGCGCCAACAATATTCCATTTACATGTAATGACCTGAAAATTAACTAAATATGAGTGATATTGTTATTATAAGCGCCAACAATATTCCATTTACATGTAATGACCTGAAAATTAACTAAATATGAGTGATATTGTTATTATAAGCGCCAACAATATTCCATTTACATGTCATGACCTGGAAATTAACTAAATATGAGTGTTATTGTTATTATAAGCGTCAATAATACTCCATTTATTGTACATGTAATGACCTGATAATAAACCAAATACTAGTGATATTGTTATTATAATAGCCAACAATATTCCATTTACATGTAATGACCTGGAAATTAACTTAATATGAGTGATATTGTTATTATAAGTGCCAACAATATTCCATTTACATGTCGTGACCTGGAAATTAACTAAATACGAGTGATATTGTTATTATAAGCGCCAACAATATTCCATTTACATGTAATGACCTAAAATTAACTAAATATGAGTGATTTTGTTATTATAAGCGCCAACAATATTCCATTTACATGTAATGACCTGAAAATTAACTAAATATGAGTGATATTGTTATTATAAGCGCCAAAAATATTCCATTTACATGTAATGACCTGGAAATTAACTAAATATGAGTGTTATTGTTATTATAAGCGTCAATAATACTCCATTTATTGTACATGTAATGACCTGATAATAAACCAAATACTAGTGATATTGTTATTATAATAGCCAACAATATTCCATTTACATGTAATGACCTGGAAATTAACTTAATATGAGTGATATTGTTATTATAAGTGCCAACAATATTCCATTTACATGTCGTGACCTGGAAATTAACTAAATACGAGTGATATTGTTATTATAAGCGCCAACAATATTCCATTTACATGTAATGACCTAAAATTAACTAAATATGAGTGATTTTGTTATTATAAGCGCCAACAATATTCCATTTACATGTAATGACCTGAAAATTAACTAAATATGAGTGATATTGTTATTATAAGCGCCAAAAATATTCCATTTACATGTAATGACCTGGAAATTAACTAAATATGAGTGTTATTGTTATTATAAGCGTCAATAATACTCCATTTATTGTACATGTAATGACCTGATAATAAACCAAATACTAGTGATATTGTTATTATAATAGCCAACAATATTCCATTTACATGTAATGACCTGGAAATTAACTTAATATGAGTGATATTGTTATTATAAGTGCCAACAATATTCCATTTACATGTCGTGACCTGGAAATTAACTAAATACGAGTGATATTGTTATTATAAGCGCCAACAATATTCCATTTACATGTAATGACCTAAAATTAACTAAATATGAGTGATTTTGTTATTATAAGCGCCAACAATATTCCATTTACATGTAATGACCTGAAAATTAACCAAATATGAGTGATATTGTTATTATAAGCGCCAAAAATATTCCATTTACATGGAATGACCTGGAAATTAACTAAATATGAGTGTTATTGTTATTATAAGCGTCAATAATACTCCATTTATTGTACATGTAATGACCTGATAATAAACCAAATACTAGTGATATTGTTATTATAATAGCCAACAATATTCCATTTACATGTAATGACCTGGAAATTAACTAAATATGAGTGATATTGTTATTATAAGCGCCAACAATATTCTATTTACATGTCGTGACCTGAAAATAAACTAAATACGAGTGATATTGTTATTATAAGCGTCAATAATACTCCATTTATTGTACATGTAATGACCTGATAATAAACCAAATACTAGTGATATTGTTATTATAATAGCCAACAATATTCCATTTACATGTAATGACCTGGAAATTAACTTAATATGAGTGATATTGTTATTATAATAGCCAACAATATTCCATTTACATGTAATGACCTGGAAATTAACTAAATATGAGTGATATTGTTATTATAAGCGCCAACAATATTCCATTTACGTGTCATGACCTGAAAATTAACTAAATATGAGTGATATTGTTATTATAAGCGCCAACAATATTACATTTACATGTAATGACCTGAAAATTAACTAAATATGAGTGATATTGTTATTATAAGCGCCAACAATATTACATTTACATGTCATGACCTGAAAATTAACTAAATATGAGTGATATTGTTATTATAAGCGCCAACAATATTACATTTACATGTAATGACCTGAAAATTAACTAAATATGAGTGATATTGTTATTATAAGCGTCAACAATATTCCATTTACATGTAATGACCTGAAAATTAACTAAATATGAGTGATATTGTTATTATAAGCGCCAACAATATTCCATTCATGTGTAATGACCTGGAAATTAACTAAATATGAGTGATATTGTTATTATAAGCACCAAAAATATTCCATTTACATGTAATGACCTGAAAATAAACCAAAGACGAGTGATATTGTTATTATAATAGCCAACAATATTCCATTTACATGTAATGACCTGAAAATTAACCAAATATGAGTGATATTGTTATTATAAGCGCCAACAATATTCCATTCATGTGTAATGACCTGGAAATTAACTAAATATGAGTGATATTGTTATTATAAGCACCAAAAATATTCCATTTACATGTAATGACCTGAAAATAAACCAAAGACGAGTGATATTGTTATTATAATAGCCAACAATATGCCATTTACATGTAATGACCTGGAAATTAACTAAATATGAGTGATATTGTTATTATAAGCACCAACAATATTCCATTTACATGTAATGACCTGAAAATTAACTAAATACGAGTGATGTTGTTATTATAAGCGCCAACAATATTCCATTTACATGTAATGACCTGAAAATTAACTAAATATGAGTGATATTGTTATTATAAGTGCCAACAATATTCCATTTACATGTAATGACCTGAAAATAAACCAAAGACGAGTGATATTGTTATTATAATAGCCAACAATATGCCATTTACATGTAATGACCTGGAAATTAACTAAATATGAGTGATATTGTTATTATAAGCGCCAACAATATTCCATTTACATGTAATGACCTGGAAATTAACCAAATACGAGTGATATTGTTATTATAAGCGCCAACAATATTCCATTCATGTGTAATGACCTGAAAATAAACCAAAGACGAGTGATATTGTTATTATAATAGCCAACAATATGCCATTTACATGTAATGACCTGGAAATTAACCAAATATGAGTGATATTGTTATTATAAGCGCCAACAATATTCCATTCATGTGTAATGACCTGGAAATTAACTAAATATGAGTGATATTGTTATTATAAGCACCAACAATATTCCATTTACATGTCATGACCTGAAAATTAACTAAATATGAGTGATATTGTTATTATAAGCGCCAACAATATTCCATTTACATGTAATGACCTGGAAATTAACTAAATATGAGTGATATTGTTATTATAAGCGCCAACAATATTCCATTTACATGTAATGACCTGGAAATTAACCAAATACGAGTGATATTGTTATTATAAGCGCCAACAATATTCCATTTACATGTCGTGACCTGAAAATTAACTAAATATGAGTGATATTGTTATTATAAGTGCCAACAATATTCCATTTACATGTAATGACCTGAAAATTAACCAAATATGAGTGATATTGTTATTATAAGCGCCAACAATATTCCATTCATGTGTAATGACCTGGAAATTAACTAAATATGAGTGATATTGTTATTATAAGCACCAACAATATGCCATTTACATGTAATGACCTGGAAATTAACTAAATATGAGTGATATTGTTATTATAAGCGCCAACAATATTCCATTTACATGTAATGACCTGGAAATTAACCAAATACGAGTGATATTGTTATTATAAGCGCCAACAATATTCCATTCATGTGTAATGACCTGAAAATAAACCAAAGACGAGTGATATTGTTATTATAATAGCCAACAATATGCCATTTACATGTAATGACCTGGAAATTAACCAAATATGAGTGATATTGTTATTATAAGCGCCAACAATATTCCATTCATGTGTAATGACCTGGAAATTAACTAAATATGAGTGATATTGTTATTATAAGCACCAACAATATTCCATTTACATGTCGTGACCTGAAAATTAACTAAATATGAGTGATATTGTTATTATAAGCGCCAACAATATTCCATTTACATGTAATGACCTGGAAATTAACCAAATACGAGTGATATTGTTATTATAAGTGCCAACAATATTCCATTTACATGTAATGACCTGAAAATTAACCAAATATGAGTGATATTGTTATTATAAGCGCCAACAATATTCCATTCATGTGTAATGACCTGGAAATTAACTAAATATGAGTGATATTGTTATTATAAGCACCAACAATATTCCATTTACATGTCATGACCTGAAAATTAACTAAATATGAGTGATATTGTTATTATAAGTACCAACAATATTCCATTTACATGTAATGACCTGGAAATTAAAACTAAATACGAGTGATATTGTTATTATAAGTGCCAACAATATTCCATTTACATGTAATGACCTGAAAATTAACTAAATATGAGTGATATTGTTATTATAAGCGCCAACAATATTCCATTCATGTGTAATGACCTGGAAATTAACTAAATATGAGTGATATTGTTATTATAAGCGCCAACAATATTCCATTTACATGTAATGACCTGGAAATTAACCAAATATGAGTGATATTGTTATTATAAGCACCAAAAATATTCCATTTACATGTAATGACCTGAAAATAAACCAAAGACGAGTGATATTGTTATTATAAGCGCCAACAATATTCCATTTACGTGTAATGACCTGGAAATTAACTAAATATGAGTGATATTGTTATTATAAGCGCCAACAATATTCCATTTACGTGTAATGACCTGGAAATTAACTAAATATGAGTGATATTGTTATTATAAGCGCCAACAATATTCCATTTACATGTAATGACCTGGAAATTAACCAAATATGAGTGATATTGTTATTATAAGCACCAAAAATATTCCATTTACATGTAATGACCTGAAAATAAACCAAAGACGAGTGATATTGTTATTATAAGCGCCAACAATATTCCATTTACGTGTAATGACCTGGAAATTAACTAAATATGAGTGATATTGTTATTATAAGCGCCAACAATACTCCATTCATGTGTAATGACCTGGAAATTAACTAAATATGAGTGATATTGTTATTATAAGCGCCAACAATATTCCATTTACGTGTAATGACCTGGAAATTAACTAAATATGAGTGATATTGTTATTATAAGCGCCAATAATACTCCATTTACTGTACATGTAATGACCTGAAAATAAACCAAATACGAGTGATATTGTTATTATAAACGCCAAAAATATTCCATTTACATGTAATGACCTGGAAATTAACTAAATATGAGTGATATTGTTATTATAAGCTCTAACAATACTTCATTTACATGTAATGACCTGGAAATTAACTAAATATGAGTGATATTGTTACTATAAGCACCAACAATATTCCATTCATGTGTAATGACCTGGAAATTAACTAAATATGAGTGATATTGTTATTATAAGCGCCAAAAAAATTCCATTTACATGTAATGACCTGGAAATTAACTAAATATGAGTGATATTGTTATTATAAGCACCAACAATATTCCATTTACATGTAATGACCTGGAAATTAACTAAATATGAGTGATATTGTTATTATAAGCACCAACAATATTCCATTTACATGTCGTGACCTGGAAATTAACTAAATATGAGTGATATTGTTATTATAAGTGCCAACAATATTCCATTTACATGTAATGACCTGAAAATTAACCAAATACGAGTGATATTGTTATTATAAGCGCCAAAAATATTCCATTTACCTGTAATGACCTGGAAATTAACTAAATATGAGTGTTATTGTTATTATAAGCGTCAATTATACTCCATTTATTGTACACGTAATGACCTGATAATAAACCAAATACTAGTGATATTGTTATTATAATAGCCAACAATATTCCATTTACATGTAATGACCTGGAAATTAACTAAATATGAGTGTTATTGTTATTATAAGCGTCAATTATACTCCATTTATTGTACATGTAATGGCCTGATAATAAACCAAATACTAGTGATATTGTTATTATAATAGCCAACAATATTCCATTTACATGTAATGACCTGGAAATTAACTTAATATGAGTGATATTGTTATTATAAGCGCTTACGCAGACGGCCTATTTTCACGGCGCATTGATAGCAGCGACCTAATGTTAGCTTATTGTTGACACACTGCTTCTGCTTCCTCTCAAACTTTCTAAAAGTAAATTCCAGACTATAATTCATGCATCTCTCACCTGCTCGTAGACAAATGTGGCCACGGACTGAGAGGCTGGTCCATTTTGAGATTCCACGAAATGGCAAAAAATGACCCCAAAAGACGCTTCCTGCAGGACCTTGAGTATTGTGATTGAATCTTCGTCTAAACGGAATTATGTGAGCGTCCCGTCGGTCGGCATCCCAGCGAGAGTGGAAATAGTACAGTAAGTGTTTGTTTTATTCTGGTTAATTATGGTTAGTTTGTATGTTTAGCACTTAGCAATGATTCTGATGCTACAGTGTGTCAATAAAACTGCATCCATCTCTCGGCTTCGAGAACTCGTTGTTCATCCTCGTTGTGTTCAGGCTCAAAAATATAAGGTTCTGGATCATAATTTGTCCCAAAGTAATCGTTGTTGGCTCTCACAAAGTCTGCATGATTAGCATTGTTGTTGATGGGGAAGGGATCACGTGAGAGTGATACTATTTTGATCATATCTATTGACTTGCAAACTTTGTAAGTCTTTTGGTGTCATAAATCAGATATTAATCAGATATATATGAGAATAGCTTCAATGACGAGGAAACTTATTTTACCACTTTACTGGTATTTTAAGTGAAGCAAAGTTTTGTATTAAGCGAAGTAAAGTTCTAAGGTTTGCTAGCTGGGATATTTTTGTGTCCTCACTTAGGAAGTTGTTGAGAAAAAGTTGCAGACTCGTCATATAGTGTATTGTATTTGTAGGAAAACAATATTTCACATCTGCACACTCCTCAGCCTTCTCGGTAAGGTCTATTCAGGTGTACTGGAGAGGAGGTTACGCCGGATAGTCGGACATCGGATTCAGGAGGAACAGTGTGGTTTTCGTCCTGGTCGTGGAACTGTGGACCAGCTCTATACTCTCGGCAGGGTCCTTGAGGGTGCATGGGAGTTTGCCCAACCAGTGTGCTTTGTGGACTTGGAGAAGGCATTCGACCGTGTCCCTCGGGAGGTCCTGTGGGGAGTGCTCAGAGAGTATGGGGTATCGGACCGTCTGATTGTGGCGGTCCGCTCCCTCTACGATCAGTGTCAGAGCTTGGTCCGCATTGTAAGTCGGACCCGTTTCCAGTGAGGGTTGGACTCCGCCAAGGCTGCCCTTTGTCACCGATTCTGTTCATAACTTTTATGGACAGAATTTCTAGGTGCAGTCAGGGCGTTGAGGGGATCTGGTTTGGTGGCTGCAGGATTGGGTCTCTGCTTTTTGCAGATGATGTGGTCCTGATGGCTTCATCTGGCCAAGATCTTCAGCTCTCACTGGATCGGTTCGCAGCCGAGTTGGAAGCGACTGGGATGGGAATCAGCAAGTCCGAGTCCATGGTTCTCGCCCGGAAAAGAGTGGAGTGCCATCTCCGGGTTGGTGAGGAGATCTTGCCCCAAGTGGAGGAGTTCAAGTACCTCGGAGTCTTGTTCACGAGTGAGGGAAGAGTGGATCGTGAGATCGACAGGCGAACCTATGGTCATGAGCTTTGGGTTATGACCGAAAGGACAAGATCACGGGTACAAGCGGCCGAAATGAGTTTCCTCGCCGGGTGGCGTCAGAGCTTGGTCCGCATTGTAAGTCGGACCCGTTTCCAGTGAGGGTTGGACTCCGCCAAGGCTGCCCTTTGTCACCGATTCTGTTCATAACTTTTATGGACAGAATTTCTAGGCGCAGTCAAGGCGTTGAGAGTATCCGTTTGGTGGCTGCAGGATTAGGTCTCTGCTTTTTGCAGATGATGTGGTCCTGATGGCTTCATCTGACCAGGATCTTCAGCTCTCACTGGATCGGTTCGCAGCTGAGTGTGAAGCGACTGGGATGAGAATCAGCACCTCCAAGTCGGAGTCCATGGTTCTCGCCCGGAAAAGGGTGGAGTGCCATCTCCGGGTTGGGGAGGAGACCCTGCCCCAAGTGGAGGAGTTCAAGTACCTCAGAGTCTTGTTCACGAGTGAGAGAAGAGTGGATCGTGAGATCGACAGGCGGATCGGTGCGGCGTCTTCAGTAATGCGGACGCTATATCGATCCGTTGTGGTGAAGAAGGAGCTGAGCCGGAAGGCAAAGCTCTCAATTTACCGGTCGATCTACGTTCCCATCCTCACATATGGTCATGAGCTTTGGGTTATGACCGAAAGGACAAGATCACGGGTACAGGCGGCCGAAATGAGTTTCCTCTGCCGGGTGGAGGGGCTCTCCCTTAGAGATAGAATCAGAATCAGAATAGTGTTATTGCCATTGTTTTTGAGAACGGGTTCACAAACTAGGAATTTTTCTTGGTGCAATCGTGCAATATAAAACTCATATAACACAGATTTGGTAATAACAAGAGCTGTAACTGAGCTATCAGATCTTTTTATAGACTTAGAAGGCATTCAAAGGAGCTACTGTTAGGAGTTATTGTTCATGTGCCTGATGGCCGATGTGAAAAAACTGTTCAGGTGGCGGGAGGTGTGGGTCTGGATGGACCGTAGTCTCTCCGGGAGGAGCTCAAAGTAAAGCCGCTGCTCCTCCACATGGAGAGGACCCGGATGAGGTGGTTCGGGCATCTGGTCAGGATGTCACCCGAACGCCTCCCTCGGGAGGTGTTTCGGGTACATCCGACCGGTGGGAGGCCACGAGGAAGACCCAGGACACGTTGGGAAGACTATGTCTCCCGGCTGGCCTGGGAACGCCTCGAGATCCCCCGGGAGGAGCTGGACGAAGTGGCTGGGGAGAGAGAAATCTGGGCTTCTCTGCTTAAGCTGCTGCCCCCGCGACCCGACCTCGGATAAGCCAAAGAAGATGGACGGATGGATGAATATATATGTTTCCGCTCGTCTGCCATGTTGGTGGAGTGTTTTGCAGCTTGTTTGCCATATTATTTCTTCCCGGCTTGACAGGTTGTTGATGACATCACTCCATTGATCCTCACTATCTTCAAATTAGAGTTATTTTTATGGTTGCTTGCTTGCTACCAGTGTGTTAAAAGTTCATGTTAAAGTACCAAATGATTGTCACACACACATTAGGTGTGGCAAAATTATTCTCTGCATTTGACCCATCACCCTTGATCACCCCCTGGGAGGTGAGGGGAGCAGTGAGCAGCAGCGGTGGCCGCGCCCGGGAATCATTTTTGGTGATTTAACCCCCAATTCCAACCCTTGATGCTGAGTGTCAAGCAGGGAGGCAATTGGTCCCATTTTGACCACAAATATAAGATGACCCACAACTTTTTTTGTGTGTAGTGTCGGTAGTTGAGGTTAGAAATGGCATGTCAGCCATGTTTGTGGAGTTTGTCTATTTTCAAAGAAGTTGCTTTTAGGTCAAAGATCTCACGTTCTTCTTTAAAAGATATTTCATTTGCTTCCTCATTCCTGGGCTGAAAGCAAAAGCTTGTCCAATTTTCCATCATTTTATGTCCCTCCTTTTTCCCCCCTTTCAACTTCAGAAGTGCAACTCAGACAATTTATTTTCGAGTGAGCTCATAAAAGCGGTCTTGATTGTTTTGTGGCAAAAAAAAAAAAAGAAGCCCTGATTCGGCACATATTTGCGCGGCGGCGACACGAGCGCACTTCTTGTGTTAAAGCTGGTGTGCCTAATGTAGTGGCTGTTTAGTGTGTTGTGCAGGGTAAACCTCCTGAGGGGGCGGGGCCAAGCGGGTTACACGTGCACATGCTGGCACCTTGAAGGCCGCAAAAGCCAGGCGCCGGCCGCCATCTCGGCTCTGATGGCTCCGCTTTCAGGCCGCTGACATTTGAAAAATAAAGGAGCACACAGGAGGTGGAAAACAGGCGAGGTTTTAACCTGCAGCTCCTTTTGTGTTCTTCTGACACACAAGATTTATCGTGCAAACATCACCGTTCCCAAAAATACATATTGGGAGCATTTCTGGACAAACAAGCCAGACAAAGTAAGCGTCCCTGCGATGTCACGGCGACTTGGCGGGTGGCGAGGGTGCAGCGGGTGCATTCGCACAGTCTCGCTTCAGAGGGCCTGAAAGGGCGAGCGGGCTGGGAGCAGTCGCACAAAAAACAACACAAAACTGTCAGAGGAGAAACAAAACGGGGATGATGAAGCTGTGGTGCTCTGTGGACCTGCCTGGTCCGTGCAAGCCAAGGTAGAACACACACACACACTGCGGTGGTGTGCTTTATCACCTTAGAGTTGGATGACATCACTTCTATGCCTCGGACAGAACATTCTTGGTAAGTATGGATACAAGCTCCTCCAAGACACATGTGGTGTCCCTCAAGGATCTATTTTAGGTCCTATTCTTTTTAATATTTACGTGATTCCACTTGGCTCTGTCATCAGAAGACCTGGAGATCATTTCCACGGTTATTCTGAGGACACACAGTTGTGTATTTCCATGCCCACTGATGACACAAGACCAATTAAATATATATATATATGTGTGTATATACAAACCCCGTTTCCATATGAGTTGGGAAATTGTGTTAGATGTAAATATAAACGGAATACAATGATTTGCAAATCATTTTCAACCCATATTCAGTTGAATATGCTACAAAGACAACATATTTGATGTGCAAACTGATAAACACATTTTTTTTTTGCAAATAATCATTAACTTTAGAATTTGATGCCAGCAACACGTGACAAAGAAGTTGGGAAAGGTGGCAATAAATACTGATAAAGTTGAGGAATGCTCATCAAACACTTATTTGGAACATCCCACAGGTGAACAGGCTAATTGGGAACAGGTGGGTGCCATGATTGGGTATAAAAGCGGCTTCCGTGAAATGCTCGGTTGTTCACAAACAAGGATGGGGCGAGGGTCACCACTTTTGTGAACAAATGCGTGAGCAAATTGTCGAACAGTTTAAGAACAACATTTCTTAACCAGCTATTGCAAGGAATTTAGGGATTTCACCATCTACGGTCCGTAATATCATCGAAAGGTTCAGAGAATCTGGAGAAATCACTGCACGTAAGCGGCCAGCCCGTGACTTTCGATCCCTCCCATCAAAAACGGACATCAGTGTGTAAAGGATATCGCCACATGGGCTCAGGAACACTTCCGAAAACCACTGTCAGTAACTACAGTTGGTCGCTACATCTGTAAGTGCAAGTTAAAACTCTCCTATGCAAAGCGAAGGCCATTTATCAACAACACCCAGAAACGCCGCCGGCTTCGCTGGGCCCGATCTCATCTAAGACGGACTGATGCAAAGTGGAAAAGTGTTTTTCAAATTGTTTTTGGAAACTGTGGACGTCGTGTCCTCTGGACCAAAGAAGAAAAGAACCATCCGGATTGTTATAGGCGCAAAGTTGAAAAGCCAGCATTTGTGATGGTATGGGGGTGTATTAGTGCCCAAGGCATGGGTAACTTACACATCTGTGAAGGCACCATTAATGCTGAAAGGTACATACAGGTTTTGGAGCAACATATGTTGCCATCCAAGCGACGTTATCATGGACGCCCCTGCTTATTTCAGCAAGACAATGCCAAGCCACATTCAGCATGTGTTACAACAGCGTGGCTTCGTAAAAAAAGAGTGCGGGTACTTTCCTGGCCCGCCTGCAGTCCAGACCTGTCTCCCATTGAAAATGTGTGGCGCATTATGAAGCCTAAAATAGCACAACGGAGACCCCCGGACTGTTGAACAACTTAAGCTGTACATCAAGCAAGAATGGGAAAGAATTCCACCTGAGAAGCTTCAAAAATTGTTTACTGAGTGTTGTTAAAAGGAAAGGCCATGTAACACAGTGGTGAAAATGCCCCTGTGACAACTTTTTTGCAATGTTTTGCTGCCATTAAATTCTAAGTTAATGACTATTTGCAAAACAAATAAGTTTCTCAGTTCAAACATTAAATATCTTGTCTTTGCAGTCTATTCAATGTCGGCAAGACATGATCATCAAGCTTCAAAACACCTGCTCATACTGGAGCTTACGGTGCGTTGGGAAGAGCGGATTGAAAAAATTGAAAAAATTTGCTGAAAAAGTAGTTTTTGCAGAGTATTTTTATGTTTTTTTTATTGATCTACATCACAAGATGCGTGCACGATGAGAAGGAGGTCAAGCACATATTTCATAGCTGCCTTTTCATTTCATGTGGGAAGTAGCTAAAGTCATTCATCACACATTTACACACACACACACACACACACACACACACACACACACACACACACACACACACACACACACACACACACACACACACACACACACACACACACACACACACACACACACACACACACACACACACACACACACGTACACACTTACGGATCCTCCCTTAGAAGAAAAGTGATGTATGTGTTTTTCAGAAGTGCGCAGGGCTCCCTGAGTGAGGAGGAGGAGAGAGACGACAACGGCGCTCAGGCCGCACAATTTACTGCTTTTCTCTGGAAATTCCAGGCGCTGCAGGTATGGCGGCTGGAAGGACTGGGAACGAGTGGAGTTGGGCCTGGCACTTTTATCTTAAATGTCAGATAAAACACAGCTTCCCACATTCTCGCACGAGTCTGTCTGACGAGCACTAAAGGCCAGGAAAAGTGCACTTTTTTGTTTTATAATACTAATATATGCAACACTCTCATTGAAAATGTCATGTAAATATTATATAAGGTACAATGCGACGGCGGTATTAAAAGTGCAGCAGATGCCTGCTGAGGTACATTGTGGTGGTCTACTACTATGTACACTACTATGCACATTACATAAACACATTATTATAGTCAAATATTTGTAAACATCCCTTTATTGTACCATATAGGTGTATATACTGTAAAGGCGTTTATTATAGGTGTATGTACGAAACCCAAAACCAGTGAAGTTGGCACGTTGTGTAAAATGGTAAATAAAAACAGAATACAATGATTTGCAAATCCTTTTCAACTTATATTCAATTGAATAGACTGCAAAGACAAGATATTTAATGTTCAAATTGAGAAACTTAATTTTTTTCCCCCAAATAATCATTAACTTAGAGTTTAATGGCAGCAAAACATTGCAAAAAAGTTGGCACAGGGGCATTTTTACCACTGTGTTACATGGCCTTTCCTTTTAACAACACTCAGTAAACATTTGGGAACTGAGGAGACACATTTTTGAAGATTTTCAGGTGGAATTCTTTCCCATTCTTGCTTGATGTACAGCTTAAGTTGTTTAACAGTCCGGGGGTCTCTGTTGTGGTATTTTAGGCTTCATAATGCGCCACACATTTTCAATGGGAAACAGGTCCGTCTAGTCTAGTACCCGCACTCTTGTACTATGAAGCCACGTTGATGTAACACGTGGCTTGGCATTGTCTTACTGAAATAAGCAGGGGCGTCCATGATAACGTTGCTTGGATGGCAACATACGTTGCTCCAAAACCTGTATGTACCTTTCAGCATTAATGGCGCCTTCACAGATGTGTAAGTTACCCATGTCTTGGGCACTAATACACCCCCATACCATCACAGATGCTGGCTTTTCAACTTTGCGCATCTATCAATCTGGGAGGTTATTTTCCTCTTTGTTCCAGAGGACACGACGTCCACAGTTTCCAAAAACAATTTGAAATGTGGACTCGTCAGACCACAGAACACTTTTCCACTTTGCATCAGTCCATCTTAGATGAGCTCAGGCCCAGCGAAGCCGACAGCGTTTCTGGGTGTTGTTGATAAACAGTTTTCGCCTTGCATAGGAGAGTTTTAACTTGCACTTACAGATGTAGCGACCAACTGTAGTTACTGACAGTGGGTTTCTGAAGTGTTCCTGAGCCCATGTGGTGATATCCATTACACACTGATGTCACTTTTTGATGCATTACCGCCTGAGGGATCGAAGGTCCATAATATCATCGCTTACGTGCAGTGATTTCTCCAGATTCTTTCAACCTTTTGATGATATTACGGACCGTAGATGGTGAAATCTCTAAATTCCTTGCAATAGCTGGTTGAGAAATGTTGTTCTTAAACTGTTTGACCATTTGTTCACAAAGTGGTGACTTTCACCCCATCCTTGTTTGTGAATGACTGAGCATTGCATGGAAGCTGCTTTTATACCCAATCATGGCACCCACCTGTTCCCAATTAGCCTGTTCACCTGTGGGATGTTCCAAATAATTGTTTGATGAGCATTCCTAAACTTTCTCAGTCTTTTTTGCCACTTCTGCCAGCTTTTTTGAAACATGTTGCAGGCATCCAATTCCAAATGAGCTAATATTTGCAAAAAATAACAAAGTTTCTCAGTTTGAACGTTAATTGTCTTGTCTTTGCAGTCTATTCAAATGAATATAAGTTGAAAAGGATTTGCAAATCATTGTATTCTGTTTTGATGTACCATTTAGACAACGTGACAACTTCACTGGTTTTGGGTTTTGTATATATAAATATACACAGATCAATGTATAGACAGATGATAGATTGTCTTCAGTATAAAGAGGACACAAAATCCCCTGAAGTCACCAAACAATTTGTCTGTAAATTGTCCGTCAAACTGTAAAAAGAAAATGGATGGATTTATGGACGGATGAACGGACGTATAGACGGCTTGATGAATGATGAATGATGGACAGACAGACAGATAGATGGATAGATGGTAAGATGGATGGAGTGATGTATAAATGTATAGATAGATGATGGATGGATAGATGAATGAATGAATGGATGGTTGGATGGATAGATAGATGGATGATTGAAGGATTAATTGAGGTAGGGATGGATGGTTTGATGGGTCGATGGATGATGGACGGGCAGACAAATGGATGGATGATGGACGGACTGATAGATGGATACATGGATGGATTGATGGATAGATAGCTAGATAGATAGATAGATAGATGGATAAATGATGGATGACAGATAGATTGATAAATGGGTAGATATATGGAGGGATGGAGTGATGTATAGATACATGGATAGATGGATGGATGGTTAGATAGATAGATGGCTTTAAGGATGAATTGAGGGTGGGGTGGATGGATTGATTGATAGATGGATGATGGGCGGACAGACGGAGTGATGATGGATGGATGGAGTGATGTATAAATGTATAGATGATAGATAATTAGATAGATGGATGGATGGATGATGGATAGATAGATAGATAGAATGATGGATGGAGGGATAAATTGATAGATGGATGAATACATGGGTAGGTACGGTAGGTAGGTAGGTAGGTAGGTAGATAGATAGATAGATAGATAGATAGACAGAGTGATGGATGGATGGATGGATGGATAAATTGATAGATGATAGATGGATACATGGGTAGGTAGGTCAGTAGATAGATAGATGGAGTTATGGAAGGATGGATGGTAGATAGGTAGGTGGGTGGATGGATGGATGCATGGGTAGATTGGTAAGTAGGTAGATAGGTAGGTGGATGGATGGATAGATGGGTAGTTAGATAGGTAGATAGGTAGTTGGATGGATAGATAGATAGATGGGTAGTTAGATAGATAGGTAGGTAGGTAGGTAGTTGGATGGATGGATAGATAGATAGATGGTAGATAGATAGGTAGGTAGGTAGTTGGATGGATGGATAGATAGATAGATGGTAGATAGATAGGTAGGTAGGTAAATAGGTAGGTAGGTAGTTGGATGGATAGATAGATAGATAGACAGACAGACAGACAGACAGACAGACAGACAGACAGACAGACAGACAGACAGACAGACAGACAGACAGACAGACAGACAGACAGACAGACAGACAGACAGACAGACAGACAGACAGACAGACAGGCAGAAGGATGGATTGATGAATGATGGATGGATGGGTGGATGTTGGACGACAGATTGATATATGGGTAGATATATGGAGGGAAGTAAGATGGATGGAGTGATGTATAAATGAATAGATACATGGATGGATTATAAATGGATGGATGGTTAGGTAGATAGATAGATGGCTGTAAGGATGGAAGGATGAAATGAGGGATGGATGGATGGGTGAATGGATTGATTGATAGATGGATGATGAGCGAACGGACGGAGTGATGATGGATGGACGGAGTGATGATGGATGGATGGAGTGATGTATAGATGGATAGATAATTAGATATATGATGGATGGATGGATGGAGTGATGTATAAATGTATAGATGGATAGATAATTAGATAGATGATAGATGGATGGATGTATAAATGTATAGATAGATAGATAATTAGATAGATGATAGATGGATGGATGTATAAATGTATAGATATATAGATAATTAGATAGATGATAGATGGATGGATGTATAAATGTATAGATGGATAGATAATTAGATAGATGATAGATGGATGGATGTATAAATATATAGATGGATAGATAATTAGATAGATGATAGATGGATGGATGTATAAATGTATAGATGGATAGATAATTAGATAGAAGTGTCAGGCTCGTCACTGACAGTTTGGTTATGTTTTGTTTTTTCCTCTGTGTGTTTTACTTCCTGTCAGCGCTCTTATTTTTGTTTCGTTTCCTGCTCGTCTCCCTGAGTGCTGTTTCCCCTCAGCTGCGGCTGATTGGCACCTGGCCACACCTGCTGTCAATCAGTCGGCTGCTATTTCTACCTGCCTTGCCCTCCAGTCAGTGCTGGAGTATTGTGAGCTGTACGCTGTTTCCTGTATGCTGTGGATTGTTTGCTGCTTCCTGTTCGCTGTTTCCACTTCACCTGTTGTCCTGGTATCCTGTTTCCTGTTCCCTGTCTCCTGCTTCCTGGTTGGTCTTTTTCCTGCATTTTTTGGACAATAAAAATCATGTCTTCTTGTGTCAAGCCTGCCATCTCCGCATCTTGGGGTGTGTCACCACCAATACTTGACAAGATGATGGATGGAGTGATGTTTAAATGTATAGATGGATGGATGGATGGATGGATAAATTGATAGATGGATACATGGGTGGGTTGTTGGGTGGGTGGATAGATAGATAGATAAATAGATGAATGGATAAATTGATAGATGGATACATGGGTGGGTTGTTGGGTGGGTGGATAGATAGATAGATAAATAGATGAATGGATGGATGGATGGGTAGGTAGGTAGGTAGGTGGGTGGGTGGATGGATGCATGGATAGATGGGTAGGTAGGTGGTTGGATGGATGGATGCATGGGTAGATGGTAGATGGGTAAGTTGGTAGGTAGCTAGGTAGGTGGATGGATGGATGGATAGATGGGTAGTTAGGTAGGTAGGTAGTTGGGTGGGTGGATAGATAGATAGATGGGTAGGTAGGTAGGTAGTTGGATGGATGGATAGGTAGGTAGGTAGTTGGATGGATGGATGGGTGTGCGGTTTGGTATGAGTGGGTGATAGGTAGGTGGGTGGATGGATGCATGGGTGGATGGGTAAGTAGGTAGGTAGCTGGGTAGGTGGATGGATGGAGGGATAGATGGGTAGTTAGGTAGGTAGGTAGTTGGGTGGATGGATGGATGGGTAGTTAGGTAGGTAGGTGGTTGGATGGATGGATAGGTAGGTAGGTAGTTGGATGGATGGGCAGGCGGTTTGGTATGAATGGGTGATAGGTAGGTGAGTGGGTGGATGGATGCATGGGCAGATGGGTAGGTAGGTAGTTGGGTGGGTGGGTGGTTGGATGGATGGATGCATGGGTAGATGGTAAGTAGGTAGGTAGCTAGGTAGCTAGTTGGATGGATAGATGGGTAGGTAGATAGGTAGTTGGGTGGATAGATGGATAGATAGATAGATGGGTAGTTAGATAGGTAGGTAGTTGGATGGATGGATAGGTAGGTAGGTAGTTGGATGGATGGATGGATGGGCGGGAGGTTTGGTATGAATGGGTGATAGGTAGGTGGGTGGGTGGATGGATGCATGGGTAGATGGGTAGGTAGGTAGTTGGGTGGGTGGGTGGTTGGATGGATGGATGGATGCATGGGTAGATGGGTAGATGGGTAAGTAGGTAGGTAGTTGGGTGGATGGATAGATAGATAGATGGGTAGTTAGGTAGGTAGGTAGTTGGATGGATGGATAGGTAGGTAGGTAGTTGGATGGATGGATGGATGGGCAGGTGGTTTGGTATGAATGGGTGGTAGGTAGGTGGATGGGTGGATGGATGCATGGGTGGATGGATGCATGGGTAGATGGGTAGGTAGGTAGTTGGATGGATGGGTGGGTGGTTTGGTATGAATGGGTGATAGGTAGGTGGGTGGGTGGATGGATGCATGGGTAGATGGGTAGGTAGGTAGTTGGGTGGGTGGGTGGTTGGATGGATGGATGCATGGGTAGATGGGTAGAAGGGTAGGTAGGTAGGTAGGCAGTTGGGTGGATGGATAGATAGATAGATGGGTAGTTAGGTAGGTAGGTAGTTGGATGGATGGATAGGTAGTTAGGTAGTTGGATGGATGGATGGATGGATGGATGGATGGATGGATGGGCGGTCGGTTTGGTATGAATGGGTGATAGGTAGGTGGGTGGGTGGATGGATGCATGGGTAAGTAGGTAGGTAGCAAGGTAGGTGGGTGGTTGGATGGATAGATGGGTAGTTAGGTAGGTAGGTAGTTGGGTGGATGATAGATAGATGATAGATGGGTAGTTAGGTAGGTAGGTAGGTAGGTAGGTAGGTAGATGGATGGATGGATAGGTAGGTAGGTTGGTAGGTAGGTAGTTGGATGGATGGGCGGGCGGTTTGGTATGAGTGGGTGATAAGTAGGTGGTTGGGTGGATGGATGCAAGGGTAGATGGGTAGGTAGGTATTTGGGTGGGTGGGTGGTTGGATGGATGTATGCTTGGGTAGATGGGTAGATAGGTAAGTAGATAGGTAGCTAGGTAG
>NC_084744.1:53184110-53244110 GCF_033978785.1 Entelurus aequoreus
GTCAACAAATGGTCCAACAGTTTAAGAACAACATTTCTCAACGAGCTATTGCAAGGAATTTAGGGATTTCACCATCTAAGGTCCGTAATATCATCAAAAGGTTCAGAGAATCTGGAGAAATCACTGCACGTAAGCGATGATATTACAGACCTTCGATCCCTCAGGCGGTACTGCATCAAAAAGCGACATCAGTGAGTAAAGGATATCACCACATGGGTTCAGGAACACTTCAGAAAACCACTGTCAGTAACTACAGTTGGTCGCTACATCTGTAAGTGCAAGTTAAAACTCTACTATGCAAAGCGAAAGCTATTTATCAACAACACCCAGAAACGTAGTCAGCTTCGCTGGGCCCGATCTCATCTAAGATGGACTGATGCAAAGTGGAAAAGTGTTCTGTGGTCTGACGAGTCCACATTTGAAATTGTTTTTGGAAACTGTGGAGGTTGTGTCCTCTGGAACAAAGAGGAAAAGCCAGCATGTGTGATGGTATGGGGGTGTATTAGTGCCCAAGACATGGGTAACTTACACATCTGTGAAGGCGCCATTAATGCTGAAAGGTACATACAGGTTTTGGAGCAACATATGTTGCCATCCAAGCAACGTTATCATGGACGCCCCTGCTTATTTCAGCAAGACAATGCCAAGACACGTGTTACAACAGAGTTGGCTTCATAGTAAAAGAGTGCGGGTACTAGACTGGCCTGCCTGTAGTCCAGACCTGTCTCCCATTGAAAATGTGTGGCGCATTATGAAGCCTAAAATACCACAACGGAGACCCCCGGACTGTTGAACAACTTAAGCTGTACATCAAGCAAGAATGGGAAAGAATTCCACCTGAGAAGCTTCAAAAATGTGTCTCCTCAGTTCCCAAACGTTTACTGAGTGTTGTTAAAAGGAAAGGCCATGTAACACAGTGGTAAAAATGCCCCTGTGCCAACTTTTTTGCAATGTGTTGCTGCCATTAAACTCTAAGTGGTAGTGGGATTTGGTGTGAAGTGAGCGTGACTCCCTGAGCGTGGCGCTCACACATCAGTGCTCCTCATTTGGAGCCGACAGGAAGAAGACACACTCTCTTCTTGTTGACTGTCTTAACTTAAAAAGTTATTGCCAAGAAAAACAATTGGACCAGCTTGCACCTTGCCTCTGCTTCACTACACGTCTTAAAGTCCTGCCAACTCTCCGTCAGTCTGTGATTGACATGGGAGATGTAAGTTTCATTCTTTATTTATCTCAATATGCTAACCTAGCATCTAAATATATAATAGTTAGCATGTAGCTCATATAACTATGCTAGTGTTGCTAACCTAGTATGATGTTAAAATGTAATGTTAGCATGTAGCTCACATGTTTATGCTAGTGTTGCTAACCTAGTATGATGTTAAAATGTAATGTTAGCATGTAGCTCACATATTTATGCTAGTGTTGCTAACCTAGTATGATGTTGAAATGTAATGTTAGCATGTAGCTCACATATTTATGCTAGTGTTGCTAACCTAGTATGATGTTAAAATGTAATGTTAGCATGTAGCTCACATATTTATGCTAGTGTTGCTAACCTAGTATTGTGTTGAAATGTAATGTTAGCATGTAGCTCACATATTTATGCTAGTGTTGCTAACCTAGTATGATGTCTTTAATGGGAAATTGTGCGAGGAATATAAAAGTGTTATTTGGCCACTGGGGGTCATTTAAGCGAGCTTCGTTATGCTAACTCTTGAACAGATGCAAGCAAATGTCCAAACACGCTACTGGTGACAACTTCACATGCTATGAAGTGTGCGTTGAGTGCGGTTCAAGAAAGAAAGAAAGAAAAAGGCCTGACAGCCTCGACTTGAATGTTGGGTTTTTGGTTTTGGTAACGTCACGCCTGTTGATGTTTTTGAAAGCAACGTTGCACGCAGGGCAAAAGACTCACGCCGCGAAAATCCGCAGTAACAACATTGGAGGTGAGCTCGTCACTCGTCAACACACACGCGCACTCAGCTGCGACTATCTCACGCCGGCCGGCAAAAACAATGACGCCGAGAGTGTTGTCGGCCGTTGTGGTACGATAACGAAAATCAGCGCAACATAAGGGTGTAGATAAAGGGTGTCAAACTCGTTTTACATCGGGGGCCATGTGGAGAAAAAACACTCCCAAGTGGGCCGGACTGGTAAAATCACGGCAGGATAACTTAAAAATAAAGACAACTTTAGATTGTTTTCTTTTGTTTAAAAATAGAATAGATAAAAATAGATATATGTTACAACCCTACTCTACTTCACTGGATATTAAAATTGTCCCATAACAAGAAGATAGGCTTCTTCTTTTTCTCTATCGACTACAATGGCGGACGCGCGCACATTTTCAGGACTTATACAGATCCGGAATAGACATCAGCAGGCACCAGAAGGTAAGAAAAGTTGTTTTTGCATAATATTGCGAAACAAAACGCCAGATAATTTCTGGTCCTTCTACACGCACCATAATAATACTTGTATGTTGAAGCACGGTACGTCTGACTATGGTAGCCGTAATGCTCCTACGATCCATCAAGCGGTGCGGCTTCATAGCTTACCAAAGTCGAACTAAAACATTTTGACAGGTTTTTGAGCGCCGTGTGTAATGCTCTATATTTTCAATGGAACATATACAATTTTGGTGTTGTTTACTTGAGTCATATTGCAGTCTACACGTATCTCTTGTGTGTGACTGCCATCATATTGCAGTCTACACGTACAGTATCTGTTTTGTGTGACTGCCATCTACTGGTCACACTTATTTCACCATGTACCAAATAAAATATCTTAGAGGTCGGTAAACACAACCAAAATGATTCCGTACATTAGGCGCAACGGGCTAGTTGCGTGAAGCCATGTAAACAAAAGCTTAGTCCAGCAACAATGGCTACCCACAATGCACTGCAAAATCACATGCCCTTTTTAAACCCTACAGTGTTCACTTAACGACTACCGTATTTTCCGGACCATAGGGTGCACCGGATTATAATATAAGTTTTGGTGTTGTTTACTGCCGTCATCTTGCAGTTTACACGTATCTCTTATGTGTGACTGCCATCTACTGGTCACACTCATCATTAAACCATGTACAAAATAAAATGGCTTCAAGGTCGGTAAGCACAACCAGAATTATTCCGTACATTAGGTGCACCATTTTAAGTGCGCCTTATAGTCCGAAAAATACGGTACATTAACCATACGACTTGTCTGAGTGGCTGGACAAGACGTGTTAAAAAAAAAAGAAAACGAAAAGATTTTCGACATCCCCACATGTAACCTAATAAACATTAAACATTAGATCGCTAAATAGTTTGTAGTGTGAGACATGAATATTAAATGACGAAATAAGAAAATGAAGCAAGGGTGTCAAACGTACGGCCCGGGTGCTGTATCAGGCCCGCGAACAGGTTTAATCCGGCCCACAGCCCGCAAAATATGTTTAAATGTAACATACTAATGCTGTAGCAATGCACAATACCTTTTTTTTTTATTGTAAATTATCCACTCAACAGATAAAAATAACAAAACAGTAAAATGCAAAGTCAACATGACCATCATCTTTGTAGTTAGAGTTCCGTGCAGCGCTCGCAGTTTGTTGACCGCACGATGTGCACCCTGAACTCCATTGTAAAAATGTGTGTTTCTACATTTGTCGTTTGTTCTTTTTTATTTGACGATTAAATCTACCGTGTTCACATTGGTTACGTTTGTAGTTATGTTACCTTTTAATTCGGCTATCACGGTGTCATTTTGATCATTGTTTTGATTATATTATAATTGTGATATTTGAATGATGGTAAATGAATGTGTTGTGGCAGTTGTGGATGTCACCAATGTGTCCAAACACGTCTTTAATGAACTGCCAGAATGATAATACTGAACAGGAAGTGCTTAAAGTTTAATGGCTTTGTAAAAACACTGAGACCTAGTCGAAGTTCATGGTGTTTTGGAAACAGCACTTTTTTAAATTTGTATAATTTTTTTTCATTATTGTGATGTTTAATAATTATTCCAACGCGCTTCTTCAATCTTAAAACAGCAAGCGTGGCTCCTAATTTTGTCAAAAGGTCCAAAGTCTGATCAGCTCCCGGAACTCTGCGGCTTTCCCCTCTGAAAGATTGAGAGCTACTTTACACCCTGACTGCACTTCATTAGCAGAGTGGGTGTCAAATGTTAGTCCATCTTTCATGACTGTGGCGTCCTTTGAGCTACCCACGTAAACAACACATTTGCAGGACGGAATCATTAAACACCCACCTGGGTGTGCCGTACCACGTCCAAGACTACCAGTATGTGTGCCATAACACGTCCAAGATTACCAGTAGGTGTGCTGTACCAGGTCCAACACTACCAGTACGTTTGCGGTATCCCGTCCAAGACTACCGGTATGTGTGCCATACCACGTCCAAGACTACCAGTAGGTGTGCTGTACAATGGTCAAGATTTATAGTATGTGTGCTGTATCAGGTCCAAGACTACCAGTAGGTGTGCGGTACTATGTCCACGACTACCAGTAGGTGGGCTGTACCAGGTCCCAGACTACCAGTAGGTGTGCCGTGCCCCGTCCAAAATTACTAGTGGGTTTGCCGTACCACGTCCATGAATACCAGTAGGTGTGCTGTACCATGTCCAAGGCTACCAGTAGGTGTGCCGTACCCCATCCAAGATTTACAGTATGTGTGCTGTACCAAGTCCAAGACCTACAAGTAGGTGTGCCATACCAACTACCAGTAGTTGTCCCATACCACATCCAAGACTACCAATAGGTGTGCCATTCCACGACCAAGACTACAAGTAGGTGAGCCATACCACATCCAAGACTACCAGTAGGTGTGCCATACCACGTCCAAGACTACCAGTAGGTGTGCTGTACCACGTCCAAGACTACCAGTAGGTGTGCCGTACCACGTCCAAGACTACCAGTCGGTGTGCCGCACCATGTCCAAGACTACCAGTATGTGTGACATAACGTGTCCAAGACTACCAGTAGGTGTGCTGTACCAGGTCCAAGACTACCAGTACGTTTGCGGTACCCCATCCAAGACTACCAGTAAGTGTGCTGTACCATGTCAAAGACTACAAGTAGGTGGGCTGTACCAGATCCCAGACTACCAGTACGCGTGCTTTACCCCGTCCAAGATTACCAGTGGGTGTGCTGTACATTGTCCAAGACTACCAGTAGGTGTGCCGTACACTATCCAAGATTTATAGAATGTGTGCTGTACCAGGTCCAAGACTACCAGTAGGTGTGCGGTACCCTGTCTAAGACTACCAGTAGGTGTGCCATACCATGTCTAAGACCACCAGTAGGTGTCCTGTACCATGTCCAAGACTACCAGTAGTTGGGCTGTATCAGGTCCCAGACTACCAGTAGGTGTGCCGTACCCCGTCCAAGATTACCAGTGAGTTTGCCGTACCATGTCCATGAATACCAGTAGGTGTGCTGTAACCCATCCAAGATTACCAGTGAGTGTGCTGTACCAGTTCCAAGACTACCAGTAGGTGTGTCGTACCAGGTCCAAGACTACCAGTGGGTGTGCCGTACCACGTCCAAGACTACCAGTAGGTATGCTGTACCACACAAAAGACTACGAGTAGGTGTGCTGTACCAGGTCCAAGACTACCAGAAGCTGTGCCGTACTCCGTCAAAGACAACCAGTAGGTGTGCCGCACCACGTCCAAGACAACCAGTAGGTGTGCCGCACCACATCCAAGACAACCAGTTGGTGTGCCGCGCCACTTCCAAGACTACCAGTGGGTTTGCCGTACCATGTCCATGAATAACAGTAGGTGTGCTGTACAGTGTCCAAGACTACTAGTAGGTGTGCCGTACCCCATCCAAGATTTACAGTATGTGTGCTGTACCAAGTCCAAGACTTACCAGTATGTGTGCTGTAACCCGTCCAAGATAACCAGTAGGTATGCTGTACCACATCCAAGACTACCAGTAGGTGTGTTGTACCATGTCCAAGATTACCAGTATGTGTGCTGTACCAGGTCCAAGACTACCAGAAGGTGTGCCGTACTCCGTCCAAGATTACCAGTGGGTTTGCCGTACCACGTCCATGAATACCAGTAGGTGTGCTGTACCATGTCCAAGACTACCAGTAGGTGTGCCATACCCTGTCCAAGACTACCAGTAGGTGTCCTGTACCATGTCCAAGACAACTAATAGGTGGGCTGTACCAGGTCCCAGACTACCAGTAGGTGTGCCATACGCTGTCCAAGATTACCAGTGGGTGTGCTGTACATTGTCCAAGACTACCAGTAGGTGTGTCGTACACTATCCAAGATTTATAGTATGTGCGCTGTACCAGGTTCAAGACTACCAGCAGGTGTGTCATGCCACATCCAAGACTACCAGTAGGTGGGCTGTTCCAGGTGCCAGACTACCAGTAGGCGTGCTGTACCCCGTCCCAAGATTACCAGTGGGTGTGCTGTACATTGTCCAAGACTACCAGTGGGTGTGTCGTACACTATCCAAGATTGATAGTATGTGTATTGTACCAGGTCCAAGACTACCAGTAGGTGTGCGGTACCCGGTCTAAGACTACCTGTAGGTGTGCCAGAACATGTCTAAGACCACCAGTAGTTGTCCTGTACCACATCCAAGACAACCAGTAGGTTTGCTGTACCACATCCAAGACAACCAGTAGGTGTGCTGTACCACGTCCAAGACAACCAGTAGGTGTGCCATACCACAATCAAGACAACCAGTAGGTGTGCCGTACCACAATCAAGACAACCAGTAGGTGTGCTGTACCACCATCAAGACAACCAGTAGGTGTGTTGTACCAGATCCAAGACTACCAGTATATTTGCGGTACCCCATCCAAGACAACCAGTAGGTGTGCTGTACCACGTCCAAGACAACCAGTAGATGTGCTGTACCACATCCAAGACAACCAGTAGGTGTGCCGTACCACGTCCAAGACAACCAGTAGGTGTGCCGTACCACGTCCAAGACTACCAGTAGGTGTGCCGTACCACGTCCAAGACTACCAGTAGGTGTGCCGTACCACAAGCAAGACAACCAGTAGGTGTGCTGTACCACATCCAAGACAACCAGTAGGTGTGCCGTACCACAATCAAGACAACCAGTGGGTGTGCTGTACCACGTCCAAGACAACCAGTAGGTGTTACGTACTACAATCAAGACAACCAGTAGGTGTGTTGTACCACGTCCAAGACAACCAGTAGGTGTGCAGTACCACAATCAAGACAACCAGTAGGTGTGCTGTACAAGGTCGAAGACTACCAGTACGTTTGCGGTACCCCATCCAAGACAACCAGTAGGTGTGCTGTACCACGTCCAAGACAACCAGTAGGTGTGCTGTACCACGTCCAAGACAACCAGTAGGTATGCTGTACCACATCCAAGGCAACCAGTAGGTGTGCCGTACCACGTCCAAGACTTACAGTAGGTGTGCCTTACCACATCTAAGACAACCAATAGGTGTGCCGTACCACATCCAAGACTACCAGTAGTTGTGTGGTACGACGTCCAAGACTACCAGTAGGTGTGTGGTACCATGTCCAAGACTACCAGTAGGTGTGTGGTACCATGTCCAAGACTACCAGTAGGTGTGCCGTACCACGTCCAAGACTACCAGTAGGTGTGCTGTACCACGTCCAAGACTACCAGTAGGTGTGCCGTACCACGTCCAAGACTACCAGTAGGTGTGACATAACATGTCCAAGACTACCAGTAGGTGTGCTTTACCATGTCCAAGACTACCAGTAGGTGTGACATAACATGTCCAAGACTACCAGTAGGTGTGCTGTACCATGTCCAAGATTACCAGTATGTGTGCTGTACCAGGTCCAAGACTACCAGATGGTGTGCTGTACCACGTCTAAGACCACCTGTAGGTGTGCGGTACCATGTCCAAGACTATCAGTAGGTGTGCGGTACCATGTCCAAGACTATCAGTAGGTGGGCTGTACCAGGTTCCAGACTACCTTTAGGTGTGCCGTGCCCCGTCCAAGATTACTAGTGGGTTTGCTGTACCACGTCCACGAATACCAGTAGGTGTGCCGTACCCCATCCAAGATGTACAGTATGTGTGCTGTACCAAGTCCAAGACCTACCAGTAGTTGTGCCATTTCACGTCCAAGACTGCCAGTAGGTGTGCCATACCACATCCAAGACTATCAGTAGGTGTGCCATACAACGTCCAAGACTACCAGTAGGTGTGCCTTACCACATCCAAGACTACCAGTAGGTGTGCCATACCACATCCAAGACTACCAGTAGGTGTTCCATACCACATCCAAGACTACCAGTAGGTGTGACGCATCATGTCTAAGACTACCAGTAGGTGTGACATAACATGTCCAAGACTACCAGTAGGTGGGCTGTTCCAGGTCCCAGACTACCAGTAGGTGTGCTGTACCCCGTCCAAGATTACCAATGGGTGTGCTGTACATTCTCAAAGACTACCAGTTGGTGTGCCTTACACTATCCACGATTTATAGTATGTGTGCTGTACCGTGTACAAGACTACCAGTAGGTGTGGGGTACCCTGTCTAAGATTACCAGTAGGTGTGCCATACCAATTCTAAGACATCCAGTAGGTGTCCTGTACCATGTCTAAGACTACCAGTAGGTGGGCTGTACCAGGTCCCAGACTACCAGTAGGTGTGCCGTACCCCGTCCAAGATTCCCAGTGGGTGTCCTGTACCAGCCCCAAGACTACTAGTAGGTGTGCCGTACCCCATTCATGATTACCAGTGGGTTTGCCGTACCACGTCCATGAATACCAGTAGTTGTGCCGTACCATGTCCAAGACTACCAGTAGATGTGCCGTACCCCATCCAAGATTTTCAGTAGGTGTGCTGTACCAAGTCCAAGACCTACCAGTAGGTGTGCTGTACCACATCCAAGACAACCAGTAGGTGTGCCGTACCACAATCAAGACAACCAGTAGGTGTGCTGTACCACGTCCAAGACAACCAGTAGGTGTGCCGTACCACATCCAAGACTACCAGTAGGTGTGCTGTACCACGTCCAAGACAACCAGTAGGTGTGCCGTACCACATCCAAGACAACCAGTAGGTGTGCTCTACCCTGTCCAAGACTACTAGTAGGTGTGCCATACCACGTCCAAGACAACCAGTAGGCGTGCCGTACCATGTCCAAGACAACCAGTAGGTGTGCTGTACCACATCCAAGACAACCAGTAGGTGTGGTGTACCACGTCCAAGACAACCAGTAGGTGTGCTGTACCACGTCCAAGACAACCAGTCGGTGTGCTGTACCACATCCAAGACAACCAGTAGGTGTGCTGTACCACGTCCAAGACAACCAGTAGGTATGCTGTACCACATCTAAGACAACCAATAGGTGTGCCGTACCACATCCAAGACTACCAGTAGGTGTGTGGTACGACGTCCAAGACTACCAGTAGGTGTGTGGTACCATGTCCAAGACTACCAGTAGGTGTGTGGTATCATGTCCAAGACTACCAGTAGGTGTGTCATACCACATCCAAGACTACCAGTAGGTGTGCTGTACCACGTCCAAGACTACCAGTAGGTGTGCCGTACCACGTCCAAGACTACCAGTAGGTGTGACATAACATGTCCAAGACTACCAGTAGGTGTGCTGTACCATGTCCAAGACTACCAGTAGGTGTGACATAACATGTCCAAAACTACCAGTAGGTGTGCTGTACCATGTCCAAGATTACCAGTATGTGTGCTGTACCAGGTCCAAGACTACCAGATTGTGTGCTGTACCAGGTCCAAGATGACCAGTAGGTGTGCTGTACCACGTCTAAGACCACCAGTAGGTGTGCGGTACCATGTCCAAGACTATCAGCAAGTAGGCTGTACCAGGTTCCAGACTACCTTTAGGTGTGCCGTGCCCCGTCCAAGATTACTAGTGGGTTTGCTGTACCACGTCCATGAATACCAGTAGGTGTGCCGTACCCCATCCAAGATGTACAGTATGTGTGCTGTACCAAGTCCAAGACCTACCAGTAGTTGTGCCATTTCACGTCCAAGACTGCCAGTAGGTGTGCCATACCACATCCAAGACTATCAGTAGGTGTGCCATACAACGTCCAAGACTACAAGTAGTTGTGCCATACCACGCCCAAGACTACCAGTAAGTGTGCCGTACCACATCCAAGACTACCAGTAGGTGTGCCGTACCACATCCAAGACTACCAGTAGGTGTGCTGTACCATGTCCAAGACTACCAGTAGGTGTGCCGCACCACATCCAAGACAACCAGTAGGTGTGTCGTCCCACTTCTCAAGTCAACCAGTAGGTGTGCTGTACCACGTCCAAGACTTACAGTAGGTGTGCGGTACCACATCTAAGACAACCAGTAGGTGTGCCGTACCACATCCAAGACTACCAGTAGGTGTGCTGTACCATGTCCAAGACGAACAGTAGGTGTGCCTTACCACATCCAAGACTACCAGTAGGTGTGCCATACCACATCCAAGACTACCAGTAGGTGTGCCACACCACATCCAAGACTACCAGCAGGTGTGCCGCATCATGTCCAAGACTACCAGTAGGTGGGCTTTTCCAGGTCCCAGACTACCAGTAGGTGTGCTGTACCCCGTCCAAGATTACCAATGGGTGTGCTGTACATTGTCCAAGACTACCAGTTGGTGTGCCTTACACTATCCAAGATTTATAGTATGTGTGCTGTACCATGTACAAGACTACCAGTAGGTGTGGGGTACCCTGTCTAAGATTACCAGTAGGTGTGCCATACCAATTCTAAGACATCCAGTAGGTGTCATGTACCATGTCCAAGACTACCAGTAGGTGGGCTGTACCAGGTCCCAGACTACCAGTAGGTGTGCCGTACCCCATCCAAGATGTACAGTATGTGTGCTGTACCAAGTCCAAGACCTACCAGTAGTTGTGCCATTTCACGTCCAAGACTGCCAGTAGGTGTGCCATACCACATCCAAGACTATCAGTAGGTGTGCCATACAACGTCCAAGACTACAAGTAGTTGTGCCATACCACGCCCAAGACTACCAGTAAGTGTGCCGTACCACATCCAAGACTACCAGTAGGTGTGCCGTACCACATCCAAGACTACCAGTAGGTGTGCTGTACCATGTCCAAGACTACCAGTAGGTGTGCCGCACCACATCCAAGACAACCAGTAGGTGTGTCGTCCCACTTCTCAAGTCAACCAGTAGGTGTGCCGTACCACGTCCAAGACTTACAGTAGGTGTGCGGTACCACATCTAAGACAACCAGTAGGTGTGCCGTACCACATCCAAGACTACCAGTAGGTGTGCTGTACCATGTCCAAGACGAACAGTAGGTGTGCCTTACCACATCCAAGACTACCAGTAGGTGTGCCATACCACATCCAAGACTACCAGTAGGTGTGCCACACCACATCCAAGACTACCAGCAGGTGTGCCGCATCATGTCCAAGACTACCAGTAGGTGGGCTTTTCCAGGTCCCAGACTACCAGTAGGTGTGCTGTACCCCGTCCAAGATTACCAATGGGTGTGCTGTACATTGTCCAAGACTACCAGTTGGTGTGCCTTACACTATCCAAGATTTATAGTATGTGTGCTGTACCATGTACAAGACTACCAGTAGGTGTGGGGTACCCTGTCTAAGATTACCAGTAGGTGTGCCATACCAATTCTAAGACATCCAGTAGGTGTCATGTACCATGTCCAAGACTACCAGTAGGTGGGCTGTACCAGGTCCCAGACTACCAGTAGGTGTGCCGTACCCCGTCCAAGATTCCCAGTGGGTGTCCTGTACCAGCCCCAAGACTACCAGTAGGTGTGCCATGCCCCGTCCATGATTACCAGTGGGTTTGCCGTACCACGTTCATGAATACCAGTAGTTGTGCTGTACCATGTCCAAGACTACCAGTAGATGTGCCGTACCCCATCCAAGATTTACAGTATGTGTGCTGTACCAAGTCCAAGACCTACCAGTAGGTGTGCTGTACCCCGTCCAAGATTACCAGTGAGTGTGCTGTACCACGTCCAAGACTACCAGTGGGTGTGCCGTACCATGTCCAAGACTACCAGTAGGTATGCTGTACCACCTCCAAGACTACCAGTAGGTGTGCTGTACCATGTCCAAGATTACCAGTATGTGTGCTGTACCAGGTCCAAGACTACCAGAAGGTGTGCCGTACTCCATCCAAGACAACCAGTAGGTGTGCTGTACCACGTCCAAGACAACCAGTATGTGTGCTGTACCACATCCAAGACAACCAGTAGGTGTGCCATACCACATCCAAGACAACCAGTAGGTGTGCTGTACCACGTCCAAGACAACCAGTATGTGTGCCACGCCACGTCCAAGACAACCAGTAGGTGTGCCGTACCACATCCAAGACTACCAGTAGGGGTGCTGTACCACATCAAAGACTACCAGTAGGTGTGCCGCACCATGTCCAAGACAACTAGTAGGTGTGCTGTACCACATCCAAGACTACTAGTAGGGTATGTTGTACCACATCCAAGACTACCAGTATGTGTGCTGTACCAGGTCCAAGAATACCAGAAGGTGTGCCATACTCCATCCAGGAATACCAGTAGGTGTGCCGCACCATGTCCAAGACAACCAGTAGGTGTGCCGTACCACATCCAAGACTACCAGTAGGTGTGCTGTACCACATCCAAGACAACCAGTAGGTGTGCTGTACCACATCCAAGACAACCAGTAGGTGTGCTGTACCACGTCCAAGACAACCAGTAGGTGTGCCATACCACGTCCAAGACTACTAGTAGGTGTCATACCACGTCCAAGACTACCAGTAGGTGTGCTGTACCACATCCAAGACAACCAGTAGGTGTGCTGTACCACATCCAAGACAACCAGTAGGTGTGCCATACCACGTCCAAGACTACTAGTAGGTGTCATACCACGTCCAAGACTACCAGTAGGTGTGTTGTACCACATCCAAGACAACCAGTAGGTGGGCTGTACCACATCCAAGACAACCAGTAGGTGTGCTGTACCACGTCCAAGACAACCAGTAGGTGTGCAGTACCACATCCAAGACAACTAGTAGGTGTGCCATACCACGTCCAAGACTACTAGTAGGTGTCATACCACGTCCAAGACTACCAGTAGGTGTGCCGCACCACGTCCAAGACAACTAGTAGGTGTGCCATACCACGTCCAAGACTACCAGTGGTCCTTGAAATGCTGCCAAGTCGGTGTGTAGATCTTCAACTGCTCGTGGGCCGGCACAGCTTGTCATTATCCAAACTAAGTAGACTAACATTTCATGCGGATCGAGTGTCCTCGCCGCTTTTTAAGAATGTGAATAAACACGACTAAACTTGGATAATTTAAGGCTGTGCTTCTGCTGGAGAGCGCTCAGGCGGCGGTCGCTGCAACCGCGGCGTGGACTGCAGGGGTGCCGCCTCCGAGCAATCGATCGCATCACATCTTCATCATCACGTCTTCATCACAAGCTCTTCTCAAGTGGCTCCCTTTCCCTCAAATTCCTCTCGGACTTGCGGAGGCCGCAGCTGAAAAAACTCAACAACCACAAACTACATTAGGAACCTTGCAGCTTTTTACAAGATTTGCTGCTTTCTTTCTAGAAGGATTGCTATTTTTTATTTATTTTTATTTTTACAGGCTTTACTGCTTTTTGGCTTCTTAAAGTGCTGCAATGAACAGCGAGAATTTTTCACACACTGCAAATGTTTTGGGACTTTTGTGCCCGAGGAACAGCCTCAACAAGGGCGTTAAGACGAGAGCTTCCACATGTTCTCGAGGTGGAAGTAGGAGATCAGTACAGGTTCCCTCCTGCTTGCATTTTGCTGTCAGACAGCGAATACGGCCCGCGGGGCGGCCTGTCAGTCACGGCTGTGACGCACACACGTACACAATACACACACAAATATGTGTAAAAACAAGGCTAATGTGAGTCAAAACCCAAAACCAGTGAAGTTGACACGTTGTGTAAAACGTAAATAAAAACAAAATACGATAATTTGCAAATCCTTTTCAATTTATATTCAATTAAATAGACTGCAAAGACAAGATACTTAACGTTCAAACTGGAAAACGTTGCTATTTTTTGCAAATATTAGCTCATTTGGAATTGGATGCCTGCAACATGTTTCAAAAAAGCTGGCACAAGTGGCAAAAAAGACTGAGGAAGTTGAGGAATGCTCATCAAACACTTATTCGGAACATCCCGCAGGTGAACGGGCTAATTGGGAACGGGTGGGTAGCCATGATTGGGTATAAAAAGCAGCTTCCATGAAATGCTCAGTCATTCACAAACAAGGACGGGGCGAGGGTCACCACTTTGTCAACAAAAGCGTGAGCAAATTGTTTAAGAACAACATTTCTCAACTAGCTATTGCAAGGAATTTAGGGATTTTACCCTCTACGCTCTGTAATATCATCAA
Organism: Entelurus aequoreus; assembly: GCF_033978785.1. Taxonomy (NCBI): domain Eukaryota; kingdom Metazoa; phylum Chordata; class Actinopteri; order Syngnathiformes; family Syngnathidae; genus Entelurus; species Entelurus aequoreus. The sequence continues at coordinate 53,198,502 of NC_084744.1, forward strand.
AAGGTTCAGAGAATCTGGAGAAATTACAGCACATAAGCGATGATTTTACAGACCTTCGATCCCTCAGGCGGTACTGCATCAAAAAGCGACATCCGTGTGTAAAGGATATCACCACATGGGCTCTAGGAACACTTCAGAAAACCACTGTCAGTAACTACAGTTTGTCGCTACATCTGTAAGTGCAATTTGAAACTTTACTATGCAAAGCGAAAGCCATTTATCAACAACACCCAGAAACGCCGCCGGCTTCGCTGGGCCCGATCTCATCTAAGACGGACTGATGCAAATTGTAAAAGTAGTTGGGAAAGGGCATGTTCACCACTGTGTTATATGGCCTTTCCTTTTAACAAAACTCAGTAAACGTTTGGGAACTGAGGAGACACATTTTTGAAGCTTCTCAGGTGGAATTCTTTCCCATTCTTGCTTGAGTTGTTCAACAGTCCGGGGGTCTCCGTTGTGGTATTTTAGGCTTCATAATGCGTCACACATTTTCAATGGGGGACTGGTCTGGACTACAGGCAGGCCAGTCTAGTACCCGCACTCTTTTACTATGAAGCCACTATGATGTAACACGTGGCTTGGCATTGTCTTGCTGAAATAAGCAGGGGCGTCCATGGTAACGTTGCTTGGATGGCAACATATGTTGCTCCAAAACTTGTATGTACCTTTCAGCATCAATGGTGCCTTCACAGATGTGTAAGTTACCCATGTCTTTTGCATAGGAGAGTTTTAACTTGCACTTACAGATGTAGCGACCAACTGTAGTTACTGACAGTGGGTTTCTGAAGTGTTCCTGAGCCCATGTGGTGATATCTTTTACACACTGATGTCGCTTGTTGATGCAGTACAGCCTGAGGGATCGAAGGTCACGGGCTTAGCTGCTTACGTGCAGTGATTTCTCCAGATTCTCTGAACCCTTTGATGATATTACGGACCGTAGATGGTGAAATCCCTAAATTCCTTGCAATAGCTGGTTGAGAAAGGTTTTTCTTAAACTGTTCAACAATTTGCTCACGCATTTGTTGACAAAGTGGTGACCCTCGCCCCATTCTTGTTTGTGAATGACTGAGCATTTCATGGAATCTACTTTTATACCCAATCATGGCACCCACCTGTTCCCAATTTGCCTGTTCACCTGTGGGATGTTCCAAATAAGTGTTTGATGAGCATTCCTCAACTTTATCAGTATTTATTGCCACCTTTCCCAACTTCTTTGTCACGTGTTGCTGGCATCAAATTCTAAAGTTAATGATTATTTGCAAAAAAAAAAAAAGTTTATCAGTTTGAACATCAAATATGTTGTCGTTGTAGCATATTCAACTGAATATGGGTTGAAAATGATTTGCAAATCATTGTATTCCGTTTATATTTACATCTAACACAATTTCCCAACTCATATGGAAACGGGGTTTGGAGAACCTGCTCCGGAGTTGGTACACCGACACGGACAGTAGCCTGTCAGCTATTCACCAGGCGCCATCTGCCCTTCATCAGATTCTGGTAATAACCCGTCTCCGATATCATGCTTTGCTGTGATTTTACAGCAGCCCGCCAGTTGTAGTGCGGCCGTGCGGCTTAAAAAGAACGCTTTAGTGCGCTTGTAGCTAACCCAAAATGACGGATCATCAGACAGAAATGATGCCACTTAGCTCCACCAGTTTGAACGCTCTCTATTATCATTTCCTTGGCTCTCCCCCCCCCCCCCCCCCCCCCCTGCTTCTAAGGGGCCTTGCTTCTTCCAAATGTATGCTTTTACTCAAGAAAAAAAAAAGATTGCATGCAGCTTGGGTGCAATTCGATCCAAGGTTCTGAGTCATGGTTGCGGTATGTAGGGCAGCGCCGCCATCGCGCTATGAACATGAAACCCAACAAATACGGTGTGAGCTTAGTCCTCTTAGAGGATTACGTTCACTAAGTTGCGACACGTTTCGGTCCCTCCGCCGGCATTCGACGGGACGCTAACTGCGGCTAGCGCGCGTTAGCCCGAGACTCGCTACAGACGTCCAAAGCAAACTCTCCCACGGCGTTACGCAAGAGCGCCCTTCAGTTCCGTGAGTCACGTTGGGCTCCGGTGGACCTGTGCGTCTCGAGCCCGCCCTCTGTGAGTCACGCACCTGTCAACGGCGGCCTTCACGGCCAAACGAGCGCAGCCAAATAACTTGTAAGCTTAAGCCCGAGCTTCCCGTGTTTTGTTGTGCGGCTTCTGTGTCAACTCAGAGCCGGTCTGTCAAACTTATGAAAACTTCATTCCACGTATTGATTATGTGCTCCACAGGTGTCAAACACACACACACACACACACTTTGTGAATGTGAACCCACGCATCACTTAACACATGCAACATGGCTTTACAGCCACATGGGCGTTAGCAGTTAATACTTTATTAATCATTTGTACAACCATTTGACAAGCATGGCTCATACTTTATATAAAGTATGTTCATAGTACTGTTAACTGTTGTTGTTTTTGTTATTGTGTTACCTGTTAACCATGTACACATACGTGTACTGTTAATTGTTATTGTTTTTTGTTATTGTTATTGTGTTACCTGCTAATCATGCACACATAGATGTACTGTTAACTGTTATTGTTTTTGTTATTGGTATTGTGTTACCCTTTTCATTAATTTATATTCACAATCACATTCACAGTCATTTAGTCCTTCAATCATTTGCATTCCCAGTCACATTCATTCATTCATTCATTCACATGCCCTAATCACACTCACAATCATTGATTCATTAATTTACATTCCCGTTCGTTATATTGATTAATTTGTTCATTCATTTACGTTTACTATCATATTTACATTCATTCATTCATTCACATGCCCTAATCACACTCACAATCATTGATTCATTCATTTACATTCCCGTTCGTTATATTGATTAATTTGTTCATTCATTTACATTTACTATCATATTTACAGTCATTCATTCATTCATTCATTCATTCATTCATTCATTCATTCATTCACTCACATGCCTTAATCACACTCACAATCATTTATTCATTAATTTACATTCCCGTTCATTATATTGATTTATTTGTTCATTCATTTACATTTACTATCATATTTACAGTCATTCATTCATTCATTCATTCATTCATTCACAGGCCCTAATCACACTCACAATCATTGATTCATTAATTTACATTCCCGTTCGTTATATTGATTAATTTGTTCATTCATTTACATTTACTATCATATTTAAAGTCATTCATTCATGCATTCATTTATTCATTCATTCATATGCCCTAATCACACTCACAATCATTGATTCATTCATTTACATTCCCGTTCGTTATATTGATTAATTTGTTCATTCATTTACATTTACTATCATATTTACAGTCATTCATTCATTCATTCATTCATTCACATGCCCTAATGACACTCACAATCATTGATTCATTAATTTACATTCCCGTTCGTTATATTGATACATATGCGGTCCTCTCCAAGGTTTCTCATAGTCATTCACATTGACGTCCCACTGGGGTGAGTTTTCCTTGCCCGTATGTGGGCTCTGTACCGAGGATGTCGTTGTGGCTTGTACAGCCCTTTGAGACACTTGTGATTTAGGGCTATATAAATAAACATTGATTGATTGATTGATTGATTGATTCATTCATTTACATTCCCGTTCGTTATATTGATTAATTTGTTCATTCATTTACATTTACTATCATATTTACAGTCATTCATTCATTCATTCATTCATTCATTCATTCATTCATTCACATGCCCTAATCACACTCACAATCATTGATTCATTAATTTACATTCCCGTTCGTTATATTGATTAATTTGTTCATTCATTTACATATATTTACAGTCATTCATTCATTCATTCATTCATGCATTCATTCATTCATTCAATAAATCACAGTTGTGTACATTCATTCATTCATTCATTTATTTATTAATTCACTAACATTTATTCATTTACATTCCCAATAACATTCACAATCATCCATTCATTCACAATCACATTCACAGTCTTTCATTCACACGCATTCATTCATTTACATTCACAGTAATCCATTTGCCCATTCGTTCGTTTACATTCTCAATCCCATTCACATTCGCAGTCATCCATTCATTCATTTATTTATTCATTCACTTAACATTCATTCACATTCCCAATAACATTCCCAATAATCCATTAATTCATTTTCCTTCACAGTCTTTCATTCACATTCACATGCATTCATTCATTTACATTCCCAATCCCATTCACAGTCATCCATTCGTCCCATCATTCATTTACATTCTCAATCCCATTCACATTCGCAGTCATCCATTCATTCATTTATTCATACATACATTAATTTATGTATTTGTACATTTATATTCCCAATGACATTCACAATCATTCATTCATTTACATTCCCAATCACATTCACATTTACATTCAAATTAATTCATTCAGTCACAATCCTATTTACCGTCATTGATTAATTCATTCATTTATTTGTTTACATAGCCCTACTTTCAGCTTGTTGAGTTTGTGAATTCTATTATACAGTTTTTGCCTTCTGGAATTGACTCATCTACAACGGAGGCGTCTCTTAACGAGCACGTGCAAAGCATGCTGGGTAATGGACCCTGGCCTTTGGGCGCCTTTAGGTGCCTTTGAGTGCCTCTGGGTGCTGACGCCTTGCTGTGATTAAAAGAGGTGATGGCGCCTACTTGAGGTAAAACTCTGCATGGCTTTTCATCCTGCGTGCTTTATGTGCTGGCGTCCAGGGGGGATTCAGACGCATATAAATGAGCGTGGTGCAGGTGGGTCATGGGGGGTTAAACGAGGGGGGGTCAGGTGCAAGGCAATTTAGAGGTCCTGGGATATCCGAGGAGAAGAATGGAGGAAACAAAGCTTAATGGAGCTCCCGGCTAACAAGCTCCATCTCTGGGCTTTAGGTCTGATGTCACCTGCTCCTTTCTGCCAGTCTGCATAATTACCTGCGCTCGTTTGGCTTTGCGCTTCCCTGCTCATCTTCTTCCCACCAATTTGGAGGAAGGCGGGCGGGCGAGCGAGCGTTTCCCTCGCTCGGCCTCATTTGCCGTGCAGAACCTTGACAGGTTTTGCGTGTTTCTGCGCGCTTTGTTTTGTCTGCAAAATGTGTCTGCAGGAGTAACAAGACCACGTCAGACATGTTTTGTTTCGGGACGACTTTTCAGGCCCGATATGTTAGCTCGGGTGTTGTTGACATTTACAAAAAAGACACATAATAGGGAAGGAACTAAGTAGATTTTGATTCTAAGCTCTAGATTTTGATTCTAAGCTGTAGATTTAGATTCTAAGCTAAGATTTTGATTCTAAGCCTTAGATTTAGATTCTAAGCTTCAGGCTGACAAAATCATTATTTGGCCTAAAAAGCAGCACATCATGCATTTTCTTCATTGAAGACCTTCTGTTTGTCCTGACAGTTTTTGGACATTGTGGGTTCAAAATAACGGGGCTTTTGTCTGCAAAATGTGTCTGCAGGAGTAACAAGACCACGTTCGGACATGTTTTGTTTCGGGCGACTTTTCCGGCCCGCTAGGTTAGCTCGGGTGTTGTTGACATTTACAAAAAAGACACATAATGGGGAAGGAACTAAGTAGATTTTGATTCTAAGCTCTAGATTTTGATTCTAAGCTTTACATTTAGATTCTAAGCCTTAGATTTAGATTCTAAGCTTCAGGCTGACAAAATCATTATTTGGCCTAAAAAGCAGCACATCATGCATTTTCTTCATTGAAGACTTTCTGTTTGTCCTGACAGTTTTTGGACAATGTGGGTTCAAAATAACGGGGCTTTTGTCTGCAAAACGTGTCTGCAGGAGTAACAAGACCACGTTCGGACATGTTTTGTTTCGGGGCGACTTTTCCGGCCCGCTAGGTTAGCTCGGGTGTTGTTGACATTTACAAAAAAGACACATAATGGGGAAGGAACTAAGTAGATTTTTATTCTAAGCTCTAGATTTTGATTCTAAGCTTTACAATTAGATTCTAAGCCTTAGATTTAGATTCTAAGCTTCAGGCTGACAAAATCATTATTTGGCCTAAAAAGCAGCGCATCATGCATTTTCTTCATTGAAGACTTTCTGTTTGTCCTGACAGTTTTTGGACATTGTGGGTTCAAAATAACGGGGCTTTTGTCTGCAAAATGTGTCTGCAGGAGTAACTAGACCACGTTGGACATGTTTTGCTTCAGGGCGACTTTTCCGGCCCGCCAGGTTAGCTCGGGTGTTGTTGACATTTACAAAAAAGACACATAATGGGGAAGGAACTAAGTAGATTTTGATTCTAAGCTCTAGATTTTGATTCTAAGCTTTACATTTAGATTCTAAGCCTTAGATTTAGATTCTAAGCTTCAGGCTGACAAAATCATTATTTGGCCTAAAAAGCAGCACATCATGCATTTTCTTCATTGAAGACCTTCTGTTTGTCCTGACAGTTTTTGGACAATGTGGGTTCAAAATAACGGGGCTTTTGTCTGCAAAATGTGTCTGCAGGAGTAACTAGACCACGTTGGACATGTTTTGCTTCAGGGCGACTTTTCCGGCCCGCTAGGTTAGCTCGGGTGTTGTTGACATTTACAAAAAAGACACATAATGGGGAAGGAACTAAGTAGATTTTGATTCTAAGCTCTAGATTTCGATCCTAAGCTTTAGATTCAGATTCTAAGCTAAGATTTAGATTCTAAGCTTCAGGCTGACAAAATCATTATTTGGCCTAAAAATCAGCACATCATGCATTTTCTTCATTGAAGACCTGCTGTTTGTACTGACAGTTTTTGGACGTTGTGGGTTAGAAATAACGGGGCTGGACCACTTCATGTCTCCGTGTCCGGTCGCTAATTGTGTCACGCCGCTAGCCCGGCGTAGCATAACAGCGTCAAGAATGCGGTCCAGCCTGCCGAGACGCCAACACAAATTTGCCACAAATCCGCATGAAGGCCTCATTTGCCGTGCAGAACCTTGACAGGTTTTGCGTGTTTCTGCGCGCTTTGTTTTGTCTGCAAAATGTGTTTGCAGGAGTAACAAGACCACGTCGGGCATGTTTTGTTTCGGGGCGACTTTTCAGGCCCGCTGGGTTAGCTCGGGTGTTGTTGACATGTCCAAAAAAAAACACAGACACATAACTAGACTTAGAGACTTCCTTTTATTGTCATTCAAATTTGAACTTTACAGTACAGATAAGAACGACATTTTGTTGCACTAGCTCGTTGCAGTGCAGGATAAAAGAGCAATAAGGTGCAGATATAAATAAATAGATAAATATATTGCACTTTTGCATATGCATTCACGTTTATGGATGTATGTTATATTGTCTTTATATTCCAGCGAGTTAATCCGTTTTTGGGGGGAATTGAGGGAATTATTTTGATGCGTTCAAGAGTCTTATGGCCTGAGGGAAGAAGCTGTTACAGAACCTGGAGGTTCTGCTACGGAGGCTGCGGATCCTCTTTCTAGAGCCTAGTAGTGAAAACAGTCCTTGGTGAGGGTGGGAGGAGTCTACAGATTTTCTGAGCCCTGGTCAGGCAGCGGCTTTTTGCGATTTCCTGGATAGGAGGAAGAGGAGTCCTGATTATCTTTTCCGCCATTCCTCACCACTCTCCGCAGAGACTTCCACTCTGAGGCATTGCAGGCTCCAGTCCAGACAGAGATGCAGTTGGTCAGCAGGCTATCTATAGTGCCTCTGTAGAATGTGGTGAAAACGGACGATCCGACGCAAAAAGTGCATGCGCTGCTGAGCTCTTTTGACAAGAGCTCCGGTGTGTAGGGACCAGGTCAGTTATCTGCACCCCCAGGAACTTGGTGCTGCTTACGATCTCCACTGCTGTGCCGTTGACGGAGAGTAGAGTGTGGCTGGACCGGTGCCTCCTGAAGTCGCAGTGATCTCCTTGGTCTTGTCGACGTTCAGGACCAGGTTGTTGGTTCTGCACCAGTCAACCAGATGTTTCACCTCCTCACAGATGAGGCCCACTACTGTTGTGTCGTCCGCATACTTCACAATCGGGGACGGAACTAAGTAGATTTTGATTCTAAGCTCTAGATTTTGATTCTAAGCTTTAGATTTAGATTCTAAGCCTTAGATTCAGATTCTAAGCTTCAGGCTGACAAAACCATTATTTGGCTTAAAAAGAAGAACATCATGCATTTTCTTCATTGAAGACCTTCTGTTTGTTCTGACAGTTTTTGGACAATGTGGGTTCAAAATAATTTGAGCCTGGTCTTGCTGCAACGTGGACAACACGTCGTGCAGAATTCCGATGCCGGACCACTTCACGTGTGCAGTTGCTAATTGTGTCACGCCGCTAGCCCGCTAGCGTCTAGAATGCGGTCCAGCCTGCCGAGACACCAACACAAATTTGCCACAAATCCGCACGAAGGAGTCTCCGACCCCAGACGACCTTCCGAACGCCGACAGACGCTTCAATCAACTCGTGTCTGCGCTTGATCATTCCGCCCACGCTTTGTCAGGCGGGGGCAGGCTAAACGGGGACCGTGTCCTCCTGTCAATCAAAAGTGGCGAGAGATGAGCGCCTCCGTCGAACAAGGGGCCGCCTCCATTGTGCGCCGCTTTTTTTGACGTCTGTGTTAAACAAGGACTCCGACAAATCCTCCACCGTCTTGGGCTTAGGGACCATACCTGGGGAAATCACTGCACTGTGGAAGAGCGCCCGTGTGTCATACATATCCATCACACCACCCCTATATGTGTGTGTGTGTGTGTGTGTGTGTGTGTGTGTGTGTGTGTGTGTGTGTGTGTGTGTGTGTGTGTGTTCTTGTATTTCTACCCTTCTTGAGACACCAACAAGGAAAAGTACCTTCCATATGAGGACCGGTGAACAAGTTAGGACATAAATCATAGTCCCAATACGGAAAACCATTGCATCTAATAGAGAATGTCTCATTTGCACCCCTGGTGGTGAAATCTATCAAAATTAGGGTGGTCCCAAAAAGGAAGGATTTTTCACATTGACTGTGTGTGTGTTTTAACATATGAAATAACAAGTCTGTGTAAAAATGTGAAGTGCTCCCCCTCTGGCCAACATATGTAATAAGTGTGTGTAAGAATTTGAGATACGCCCCCTTTGGCCAAAATTAATTTAAATAAATATGTATATAGAGACATACTGTAATAACTTGAAGTAAATAATGAAGATTAAAAACCAATCACAAACAAAAAATTAAATTAAAAAAATTAACGAAAAGCATTCTTTTTCTCACAATGTGTCGACTTTTTTCTCATAAAATTGGGAACAATTTCTCATATTCTTTCTGTTTCTGTAATATTGCAATATTTTCTCGTAAAATGTAGAATTTTTTTAATGTAAAATTATTACTTTTTAATGCAAAATGGTGACATTTGCCATATACAATTCTGACTTTTCTCACAACATCGCCAATTTTGTTGTCGTTCTTGTAAAATAGTGACATTTTTTTGAGTAAAATGATGACTTTTGTCATCATTGTGCCAAGTAAAATTCCGATTATTATTGTAATATTGGCAACATTTTTAAGTTTTCTTATAAAATTGTGACTTTTGTCGAGTAAAATTACGACTCTTTTCATAAAATTGCCCAAATTTTAAGCTTTTCTTGTAAAATTGCGACTGTTATTGAGTAAAATTTCAACTTTTATCATAATATTGCTCAAATGTTCAGTTTTTCTTGTCAAATTTTGACTTGCGTTGAGTAAAATTACGACTTTTATCATAATACTGCCAAAATTCTCAAGTTTTTCTTGTGAAATTCCAAGTCATTTTTCACAACAAGCTTTTTTATATTTGCATAGTGTGTATATATTATTAATGTTGTAAATACACATATTTATATATCTAGAAAGGGTGGTCCTAAAGAGGGATTTTTCAAATTGACTGTGTGTCGGTTTTAAAAGTGCTCTCTCTCTGGCCAACATATGAAATAACAAGTGTGTGTAAAAAATTGAAATGCGCCCCCTTTGGTCAAAATTAACTACAAAATAAATAAATATGTATATAGAGACATACTGTAACAACTTGAAGTAAATAATGAAGATTGAAAACCAATTACAAACAAAAACAACAACAACAAAAAAAGAACTAAAAGCAGTCTTTTTCTCACAATGTGTCGACTTTTTTCTTATAAAATTGGGAACAATTTCTCATATTCTTTGTTTCTGTAATATTGCTATATTTTCTCGTAAAATTATGACTTTTTTAATGTAAAATTATTACTTTTTAATGCAAAATGGTGACATTTGTCATATACAATTCTGACTTTTCTCACATCGCCAATTTTGTTGTCGTTCTTGTAAAATAGTGAACATTTTTTGAGTAAAATGATAACTTTTGTCTTCATTGTGCCAAGTAAAATTCTGATTATTATTGTAATATTGGCAACATTTTAAGTTTTCTTATAAAATTGTGACTTTTGTCGAGTAAAATTACGACTCTTTTCATAAAATTGCCCAAATTTTAAGCTTTTCTTGTAAAATTTGAAGTGCTCCCCCTCTGGCCAACATATGTAATAACAAGTGCGTGTAAGAAATTGAAATGCCCCCCCTTTGGCCAAAATTAACTACAAAATAAATAAATATGTATATAGAGACATACTGTCATAACTTGAAGTAAATAATGAAGATTAAAAACCAATTACAAAAAAAACAACAACAAAAAACAAACCTAAAAGCATTCTTTTTCTCACAATGTTGCGACTTTTTTCTTATAAAATTGGGAACGATTTCTCATATTCTGTCTGTTTCTGGAATATTGCAATATTATCTCGTAAAATTATGTTTTTTTTAATGTAAAATTATTACTTTCTAATGCAAAATGGTGACATTTGTCATATACAATTCTGACTTTTCTCAACAAATTTTGTTGTTGTTCTTGTAAAACAGTGAATTTTTTTTGAGTAAAATGATGACTTTTGTCTTCATTTTGCCAAGTAAAATTACGATTATTATTGTAATATTGGCAAAAATTGTAAGTTTTCTTATAAAATTTTGACTTTTGTCGAGTAAAATTAAGACTCGTTTCATAAAATTGCCCAAATTTTAAGTTTTTCTTGTAAAATTGCAACTTTTATTGAGTAAAATTCCAACTTTTATCATATTGCACAAAAATGCAGTTATTTTCGTAAAATTTTGACTTGCGTTGAGTAAAATGCCGCCATTTATTATAATACTGCCAAAATTCAAAATTTTTCTTGTGAAATTGTGACCTTTTTCTTGTGAAATTCCAACTCATTTTTCACAACAACCTTTTTTATATTTGCATGGTTTGTATATATTATTAATGTTGTAAATACAAATCTTAATATATCTAGAAAGGGTGGTCCTACAGAGGTAGGCATTTTTCGGAGGTCTCAAGAAGGCAACAAATACAAGAGTGTGTGTGTGTGTGTGTGTGTGTGCGTGTGTGTGTGTGTGCGTGCGTGTGTGTGTGTGTGTAAGAGCATGTATCATACATATCCATGACGCCACCGCTATGTGTGTGTGTGTGTGTGTGTGTGTGTGTGTGTGTGTGTGTGTGTGTGTGTGTGTGTGTGTGTGTGTGTGTGTGTGTGTGTGTGTGTGTGTGTGTGTGTGTGTGTGTGTGTGTGTGTGTGTGTGTGTGTGGCGTCCACCAACTTGCAGGGGGTAATTGGCAGACCCGGACTCCCTGGTCGGGGGCGCTCTCGGGGGAGGCACTTATGCCGCCGCCTCCTAGGGGCTTAGCCCCCAGGTGTGCGTGGGCCTCATGGAGAATGCATGTCGGCGTGCTTGAGGATGAAGTGTGAGGACAAATGAGGTGTGTGTGTCTTTCCATCAGGTCTGTGAAGTGGAAGTGGGCTGATGGGATGCAGATAATGTTGTTACAAGTGATAAGAATCGGCTTTTTTAGCGGGGAAAAGTTTTGATCCGCGTGGCTTTCCAAATGCTCTCATCTTCTTCTCCTTGGCTGATTGGTCACTTGCTCTTTCATGACTTGAAGACCAGAAAATGATTTCAATTTGTTTATATTACAACATGAAATGTTCCCTTTTGTTGGAATTATTTTTAGAGCATGAATCAACTAAAGAAGGCCAAATAACTTAGACAAACTTTAATGATGCACAAGGGAAAGTGTTCCACACAGTAGCTCAGTTACAAAGGATGGAAAAGGGTAAGGATGGAAAGGATAATGCACACAAGGGCACAAAAAGAGGGTGAAAACAAAATGGTATAAAGTAGACTAAAAATGTGGCATAGCAGCAATATAGAATATAATATATCAGAATCAGAAATACTTTGATAAGGGGGAGAGAAAAAAAATCACTCTAGGCCTGGGCCAAGGAGAGAAAAAAACATCATAGCCATAGCACACAGTAACTGGATCTGTGTACTGTTAATTTTTTTTTTTTTTTGAGAATTTTCTTTTTCTTTTCCTTTTTCCTTTATTTTATTGTAACTGTATATGTGTACAGTTATTTTATTTTGTTATTTTGAGAATTTTCTTTTTCTTTTTCCTTTCTTTTATTTGTAACTGGATTTGTGTACGTTTTGTAACTGGATCTGTGTATCGTTATTTTACTTTGAACTTTTGAAAAGGACCCCAGGAAGACTAGCCTGGTGTTACGGCTACTCTTGCGTTCAAAAAAGTTCGAAAAAACAAAAACAAAGATGGCAGAGTAGTCCTGAGGAGGAGGTATTTGACTCACTAAATTCCTTAATAAGCACTCGCGGAGAATATGTCGAGATTCCAAATGATCATCATTTATTTTCCCAAACAAAGAATATTCTCCGTGGTTGACTTCATAATAATCAAAATAACTTATTTAGCGGTAAATAAACTGTTTCACTCCTCACTCCTTCAACATGATAGACACACAAAAAAGAGCACCCAGCTGTCCTGTCTTCTTAATTATAGGAGGAGGAAGTGGCTCACCAGGAGGAGCGTGAGCAGCTGAAAACAATCAGTCAATCACAATTCATCTAAAACATCCAATAATTCATCAACATCATTATTGGCATTATTTGATTTCATTGTCAAAACAATATAAATAAATAAATAAATGATAATAAATAATAATTATCATTTATTGTCAAAACAATAAATAAATAAATAATATAGATAGGCTCCAACACCTGGCGTCAGCGATCCTGTTCTGTCTCCCTGTAATGTCTGATCCTGTTCTGTCTCCCTGTAATGTTTGTCTGATCTTGAATGGGATTGTGCTGAAAATTTTTATTTCCATTCGGGGATTAATAAAGTATTTCTGATTCTGATTCTGTTTGTGCGTCGGCTATTGGGGATCCCAGTGTTTCCCATAAACTGCCAAAATACCTGTGGCGGTGGGGGCGTGGCTATGGGCGTGGTCACCATGACACCATCGAATAATTTGCATAATTTACTACAATGATTTGATTTTCTCTAAAAAGGCTAAAAAAATATATACTTACTAATCAATAATAACAGTTTTGTTTTAAACGTCCATCCATCCATCCATTTTACAATACAATTACAACACTTTATGTGCATATTTATATACAGATTTGAACAATAAGTTATTCACTGAAATATATTTATTAATTGTGGTTCTTACAAAAAATATATCTTATAAAATATAAAAGCTAAAATGTCTCAAAGCTCTGCCCCTTCAATTAGTGCATACTAAATAATTTAACTTTAGCCTACTACTACAACCATATTATTTATCAGCAACATAAAGTGAAACAGAGGCAGAGGTGTCCTGCCACAGTCAGTAACAAATAAACAGAAAACAGTAGTGGTGGTAGATAGACACAGAGCTTCATCAAACATCTGATCCACTGAACAAAGAGCTCCAAAAATCTTGAACTTTAGACTGCCATCAGTTTTACTCCCTACACTTAACCATGTGTTTCCTACTGCTTGCAGACTTTGCACCCTTTGTTATATACACATGTTGTGTTTCTAATAAAAATACATTTAATAAAGTCAAATACAAATAAGGCAACAAGAGAAGTATCCTACACTTCTCTTTTGTAAAGTAAATCTGAACAGCCGATATGGGCATCTACATCAACTATATGTTTTGCCTGAGAAGCTGGAGAGGACAAAAAAAAAAAATATATATATATATATATTTTTATTTTTATTTTTAATTTAATTTAATTTTAATTTTATTTGTGGCGGACGTAATTCTTTCGTGGCGGGCCGCCACAAATAAATGAGTGTGTGGGAAACCCTGGATCCTCAATAAACAATAAACATAAAGATGTGTGTAAGAGGGGAAACATCAAAGAACACAAAGGACATTAAAGACATTAAAAGATGTCTACAAAAGTAAAACAACAACAACAACAACAAAAATATATACACTGTCATCGTCTGCTAGGGTGGGGGGAGCATGGCCAGAGACAGGAGCAGACCCAACAAAGCAACCAAGACTCCACCAACTCTCGGCCAGTGTCCGGTTCGTATGGATTACCGAGGATACGTCCAAGGAGACAGAGGTATTCGATACCTGCTCATTCAGCCTAGACACTGTGAACCTTGTCCGTTTTAAAGAACATCATTTCTATAACTCTTATTTTTTTGTGATAGAGTGATTGGAGCACATACTTGTTGGTCACAAAAAACATTCATGAAGTTTGGTTCTTTTATGAATTTATTATGGGTCTACTGAAAATGTGCTGGGTCAAAAGTATACATACAGCAATGTTAATATTTGGTTACATGTCCCTTGGCAAGTTTCACTGCAATAAGGCGCTTTTGGTAGCCATCCACAAGCTTGACCTTGAATTTTTGACCACTTCCCACGACAAAATTAGTGCAGTACAGCTAAACTTGCTGGTTTTCTGACATGGACTTGTTTCTTCAGCATTGTCCACACGTTTAAGTCAGGGCTTTAGGAAGGCCATTCTAAAACCTTAATTCTAGCCTGATTTAGCCATTCCTTTACCACTTTTGACGTGTATTTGGGGTCATTGTCCTGTTGGAACACCCAACTGTGCCCAAGACCCAACCTCCGGGCTGATGATTTTAAGTTGTCCTGAAGAATTTGGAGGTAATCCTCCTTTTTCTTGGTCCCATTTACTCTCTGTAAAGCACCAGTTTCATTGGCAACAAAACAGGCCCAGAGCATAATACTACTACCACCATGCTTGACGGTAGGAATGGTGTTCCTGGGATTAAAGGCCTCACATTTTCTCCTCCAAACATATTGCTGGGTATTGTGGCCAAACAGCTCAATTTTTGTTTCATCTGACCACAGAACTTTCCTCCAGAAGGTCTTATCTTTGTCCATGTGATGTCAGATGAAACAAAAATTGAGTCCAAAAAACAAGTCCATGTCAGAAAACCAACAAATTTAGCTGAACTGCACCAATTTTATCGTGAGGAGTGGTCAAAAATTCAACCAGAAGCTTGTGGATGGCTACCAAAAGTGCCTTATTGCAGTGAAACTTGCCAAGGGACATGTAAGCAAATATTAACATTGCTGTATGTATACTTTTGACCCAGCAGATTTGCTCACATTTTCAGTAGACCCATAATAAATTCATAAAAGAACCAAACTTCATAAATGTTTTTGTGACCAACAAGTATGTGCTCCAATCACTCTATCACAGAAAAATAAGAGTTGTAGAAATGATTGGAAACTCAAGACAGCCATGACATTATGTTCTTTACAAGTGTATGTAAATGCATTCTGAAAATAATACAATAAAAATACCGGCGGCAGTAAAGTTTAGATCCATGAAGGAAAGAAGAAAGTGAATGAATGTTTATAACTGAATACATTTACATGTGCATAAAAATGTGTTTTCTTTTGTATTATTTTTTTTAATGAATTAAGTAACGTTTATGACAACCTTTTTCCAAAACACAACATAGAATGTGAGATATAACAGGATCATGCATACATTTATCATTTTGTTTTCAAAATGCTTACAAAAAAAGTGGGACCCCAAAAATGTACTGTGGGACCCCATTTTTATGACTTTTGAAAATTCCTAGCGCTAAAACTGATGGAGTATTGGTGCGTGCAAAACAGCAGCAGGCGGCTGTGGCCTGCGGGCCGGTTATAATACTAATCAAATATCATCCCGGGGGGGGGGGCCATAGGTAATTCACTTTGACACCCTTGTTCTATTGTAGCACCCCACATCATTCGCTCACAATAAACAATAAACACTTAGTGAAGTGAATTATATTTATATAGCGCTTTTCTCTAGTGACTCAAAGCGCTTTACATAGTGAAAACCCAATATCTAAGTTACATTTAAACCAGTGTGGGTGGCACTGGGAGCAGGTGGGTAAAGTGTCTTGCCCAAGGACACAACGGCAGTGACTAGGATGGCGGAAGCGGGGATCGAACCTGCAACCCTCAGGTTGATGGCACGGCCACTCTACCAACCGAGCTATACCTTAGGTATTTTTTTACATGTGAATAATATAAATACAGTCTATTATACAAAATTATTCACATGTAAATAATATAAATACAGTCCATTATACAGCATTATTCACATGTGACTAATATAAATACAGTCTATTATACAGCATTATTCACATGTGAATAATATAAATACAGTCTATTATACAGCATTATTCACATGTGACTAATATAAATACAGTCTATTATACAGCATTATTCACATGTTACTAATATAAATACAGTCTATTCTACAGCATTATTCACAAGTGACTAATATATTAAACAGCATTATTCACATGTGACTAATATAAATACATGTCTATTATACAGCATTATTCACATGTGACTAATATAAATACAGTCTATTATACAGCATTATTCACATGTGAATAATATAAATAAAGTCTAATATACAGCATTATTCACATGTTACTAATATAAATACAGTCCATTATACAGCATTATTCACATGTGACTAATATAAATACAGTCTATTATACAGCATTATTCACATGTGAATAATATAAATACAGTCTATTATACAGCATTATTCACATGTGAATAATATGAATACAGTCTATTATACAGCATTATTCACATGTGACTAATATAAATACAGTCTATTCTACAGCATTATTCACAAGTGACTAATATATTAAACAGCATTATTCACATGTGACTAATATAAATACAGTCTATTATACAGCATTATTCACATGTGACTAATATAAATACAGTCTATTATACAGCATTATTCACATGTGACTAATATATTAGGTTGATAGGCAGCAGGTGTGGACTCGCTGCCAATCAACGGCAGGTGAGGGAAAAATGCAGTGCTCAGCGTGACAAGCAGGAAGTGAAAACCAAAATAAGAGCACTGGCAGGAAGTAAACACAAAAACAAGGGACATATTCCAGATGTCAACAAAAAAAAACGGAAAGAGTTCCAAAGTCAAGGGAGGACTTAGCGGAGGGTTGTCAGGCCAAGTGTCCCCGCAGCGAGCGATGTAGAGTCAGGTGGCGGCGACGCGTTGAACGCCGCTGTATCTGGCGAGGCGGGCGACCAAGTTAGTGGCCGACGAGGAGGCGGAAGTGAGTGGTACCAGAGCACCGGCAGCTGTAAAAGTCCATGCCCGGGTCCTGCGCGTCGCCGTCGATAGCGCGGAGGAAGTCCATCAGACGGCCACTTTCTTGGCCGAGGAAGAGAAAGTCGAGTGGCCGACGGCGATGACGACGATGAAGGTGGCGGCGCTCCCTCGAAAGCCCGCCAAAGATGATGATGTTGTCGTGGGTGGATCCGCTGCCGAGTGGAGTCCCACCGGTGATGAGGAAGATGCATACTTGCCAACCCTCCCGATTTTCCCGGGAGACTCCCGAAATTTCAGTGCCCCTCCCGAAAATCTCCCGGGGCAACCATTCTACCGAATTTCTCCCGATTCCCACCCGGAAAACAATATTGGCGTCCTCTATAACTTGTCGTCACGTCCGCTTTTCCTCCATGCAAACAGCGTGCCGGTCCAGTCACATAATATATGCGGCTTTTACACACACTTAAGTGAATGCAAGGCATACTTGATCAACAGCCATACAGGTCACACTGAGGGTGACCGTATAAACAACTTTAACACTGTTACAAATATGCGCCACACTGTGAACCAACGCCAAACACATTTCGGGAGAACATCCGCACCGTAACACAACATAAACACAACAGAACAAATACCCAGAACCCCTTGCAGCACTAACTCTTCCAGGACGCTACAATATACACCGCCGCTACCACCAAACCCCGCCCACCTCAACCCCCCCATTTCCCGAATTCGGAGGTCTCAAGGTTGGCAAGTATGGGAAGCCCGCCAGAGACGATGATGTCTTCGTGGGAGGAGACAATGGCGGGGATGACAGCGGCCGGTAGTAGCCCCGCCCCTCCACTAGGCGGCTGCCAGACGCCGTCTACCACTGAGAGAAGGAGTTCCGGGTTGTCGGTGTCCCCCGGTTCAAAACACCCGGGACGGGCGGAAGGGGGACAGGAGGAGGGAAAACGACATGTCCCTCACCGAGTCCCAGCAGGAGGCCAGGAAGGACGTCACGGTGGGCCTTCGCCGGACTGGCAGGACGAGCGGGTGCCGGCAGGGAGAGCAGCCGTGGTGCAGCTGCTGGAAGCCGCCTTGGAGCAGGAACGGGTGCTGGGGGCTCGTTGTGGCGCAGCGACCGGCGTAAGACGCGGTGTGGGAACCGGTGGTCGACGTGGAGCCGGTACATGAGGTTGCACAGCAGGCGACGGGGAAGATGGTGGCGGTGGCCGTGCCGGTCGGAGATTTGGAACCGGCGGCGGAGCCGGGAGGAGTGAAGGCGGCGGTGGCCTGGCCAGTCGGAGAACCGGAACTGGCGGTCGAGGCGGAGGGAGAAGGTGGGCTGGGACCGCACAAACCTGGCTTTTAAGTCCTCCACGAATTGTGCGGTCCAGAACGTCGGCCGTGCGTCGCCGACAGGGGTTCTTACGAGGTCCCAGTCTGGCTCCAAGATACTGTTGGGAACTCGCATGGCCGCAGCTTTTGTGACCCCCAGATGCAAGAACCAGAAGGACGACGAGCAGGTAAGATGAGTTTTATTACTCCAAACAGAGAGGGAAGCAGTCTTGCATGTAATAGTTACCAACATAAAGCTATCTTCGAGCACATATGAGTGCTGGAGACTAGGTGTAAATAGTACATAGCAGGCTGCCAATCAACGGCAGGTGAGGAAAAAACACAGTGCTCAGCGTGACAAGCAGGAAGTGGAAACCAAAATAAGAACACTGATGGGAAGTAAATACAAAAACAAGGAAACAAACAAAGGAAGTGACAGATCGTCACAGCCCGCCCTGCTATGTCATTCAATGTGGCCAGCTACTTCATTTTATGTGATCCGCCACATCATTTTAAGGTGCCCCGCCATACCATACTAAAGCGGCCTGCCACGTCATTTTAATTTGGCCCGCCACATAATTTTAAGGTGCCCCGACACATCATTCTAAAGTGGCTTACCACATCATTTATGTGGTCCGCCATATCATTTTATCATGGTCCTCCACATCATTCTAAAGTGGCCTGCCACATCATTTTATGTGGTCCGCCATATCATTTTATCGTGGTCCTCCACATCATTTTAGGTTGGCCCGCCAAATCATTTTTTGTGGTCTGTCATGTCATTTTATCATGGTCCTCCAGGTCATTCTAAAGTGACCCGCCACAACATTTTATGAGCCCCCACATCATTTTATCATGGTCCTCCAGGTCATTTTAACTTGACCCGCCACAACATTTTATGAGCCCCCACATCATTTTAAGGTTCCCCGCCACATCATGCTAATACGACCTGCCACATCATTTTATGTGATCCGCCATATAATTTTATCGTGGACCTCCACATCATTTTAAGGTGACCCACCTCATCATTTTTTTGTGGTGCTCCACATCATTTTAGAGTGGCCCGCCACGTCATTTTAAGGTGCCTCGCCAAATCGTTCAAATGTGGCCTACCACATTATTTTATGTGGTCTGCCATATAATTTTATGTGAGCTACCACATAATTTTAAGGTGCCCCGCCACGTCATATTAATGCGGCCTGCCACATCATTTTATGTGGTCCGCGCCATAATTTTACACATCATTCAATGTGTACTACCATATCATTTTAACATTGTCCTCCACATAATTTTAAAGTGGCGTGCCACATCAGCGTAAGGTGGCCTGCCACATAATTTTATGGTGTCTGCCATATCATTTTATCATGGTCTTCCACATCATTCTAATGTGGCCTGCAACATCATTTTATGGTGTCTGCCATATCATTTTATCATGGTCTTCCACATCATTCTCATGTGGCCTGCAACATCATTTTAAGTGATCCGCCATATCATTTTTTTTGTGGTCCTCCACATAATTTTATAGTGACCCGCCACATTATTCTATGTGGTCTGTCATATTATTTTAGGTAGTCCGTCGTATAATTTTATTGTGGTCCTCCACATCATTTTAGCTTGGCCCGCCTAATCATTTTATGTGGTCTGTCATGTCATTTTATCATGGTCCTCCAGGTCATTTTAAAGTGGCCCGCCACAAGATTTTGTGAGCTCTTACATCATTTTAAAGTTCCCCGCCACATCATGCTAATGCGACCTGCCACATCATTTTATGTGATCCGCCATCTAATTTTATCGTGGTCCTCCACCTCATTTTAAGGTGCCCCGCCACATAATTCAAATGTGGCCTGCCACATTATATTACGTGGTCTGCCATATCATTTTATGTGAGCTACCACATAATTTTAAGGTGCCCCCCCACATCATATTAAATCGGCCTGCCACATCATTTTATGTGGTCCTCTCCATAATTTTACACATCATTCAATGTGTACTACTATATCATTTTATCATTGTCCTCCACATCATTTTAAAGTGGCGCACCACATCATTCTAAGGTGGCCTGCCACGTCATTTTATGGTGTCTGCCATATCATTTTATCATGGTCTTCCACGTCATTCTAATGTGGCCTGCAACATCATTTTAAGTGATCCGCCATATCATTTTCTTGTGGTCCTCCAAATCATTTTAGAGTGACCGGCCACATCAATTTAAGGTGCCCCGCTATATCTTTGTAAACTGGCCTGCCACATCATTTCATGTGGTCCGCTATATATATATATATATATATATATATATATATATATATATATATATATATATATATATATATATATATATATATATATATATATATATATATGCGTATATATATATATATTTGCTCACGCAGTTGTGGACAAAGGGGTGTACCTCACCCCATCCTTTTTTGTGAAAGACTGAGCATTTTTTGAGAAGCTGTTTTTATACCCAATCATGGCACCCACCTGTTCCCAATTAGCCTGCACACCTGTGGGATGTTCCAAATAAGTGTTTGATGAGCATTCCTCAACTTTATCAGTATTTATTGCCACCTTTCCCAACTTCTTTGTCACGTGTTGCTGGCATCAAATTCTAAAGTTAATGATTATTTGCACAAAAAAAAAATATTTATCAGTTTGAACATCAAATATGTTGTCTTTGTAGCATATTCAACTGAATATGGGTTGAAAAGGATTTGCAAATTTGTATTCCGTTTATATTTACATCTAACACAATTTCCCAACTCATATGGAAACAGGGTTTGTAGTAGTTTTCCTGGCAATGCACTAGTTTTCCTGTTAATTTAATTGTTTTCCTGACAAAGCAGTAGTTTTCCTGGTAATTTAATTGTTTTCCTGACAAAGCAGTAGTTTTCCTGGCAATGTAGTAATTTTCCGGACAATGTAGTAGTTTTTCTAGTAGTGTAATAGTTTTCCTGGCAATGTAATAGTTTTCCTGGCAATGTAGTAGTTCTCCTGGTGATGTAGTAATTTTCCTGGCAATTTAGTAGTTTTCCTGGTAATGTAATTGTTTTCTTGACGATGCAGTAATTTTCCCGACAATGTAGTAGTTTTTTCTGGTAGTGCAGTAGTTTTCCCGGCAATGTAATAGTTTTCCAGGCGATATAGTAGTTTCCCTGACAATGTAGTAGTTTTCCTGGTGATGTAGTAGTTTTCCTGGCAGAGTAGTAGTTTTCCTGGTGATGTAGTAATTTTCTTGGCAATTTAGTAGTTTTCCTGACAATATAATTGTTTTCCTGGCAATGTAGTAGTTTTCCTGCTATGGAATCATTTTCCAGGCAATGTAGTAATTTTCCTGACAATGTAGTAGTTTTTCTGGTAGTGTAGTAGTTTTCCTAGCAATGTAGTAGTTTTCCTGGTAATGTAATAATTTCCCTGACAATGTAGTAGTTTCTGGTAGTGTAGTAGTTTTCCTGGCGATGTAGTAGTTTTCCTAGTGATGTAGTAATTTTCCTGACAATGTAATAGTTTTTCTGGTAGTGTAGTAGTTTTCCTGGCAACGTAATAGTTTTCCTGGCAATGTAGTAATTTTCCTGACAATGTAGTAGTTTTTCTGGTAGTGTAGTAGTTTTCTTGGCGATGTAGTAATTTTCCTGACAATTTAGTAGTTTTTCTGGTAGTGTCGTAGTTTTCCTGGCAATGTAATAGTTTTCCTGGCAATGTAGTAGTTTTCCTAGTGATGTAGTAATTTTCCTGACAATGTAGCAGTTTTTCTGGTAGTGTAGTAGTTTTCCTGGCGATGTAGTAATTTTCCTGACAATATAGTAGTTTTTCCTGGTAGTGTTGTAGTTTTCTTGGCAATGTAATTGTTTTTCTGGCAATGTAGTACTTTTCCTGACAATGTAGTAGTTTTGCTGGTAGTGTAGTAGTTTTCCTGGCAATGTAATAGTTTTCCAGGTGATATAGTAGTTTTCATGGCAGGGTAGTAGTTTTCCTGGTGATGTATTCATTTTCCTGGCAATTTAGTAGTTTTCCTGGTAATGAAGTAGTTTTCCTGGCAATGTAATTGTTTTCCTGGCAATGTAGTAGTTTTCCTGCTAATGGAATTGTTTTCCAGGCAATGTAGTAATTTTCCTGACAATGTAGTAGATTTTCTGGTAGTGTAGTAGTTTTCCTAGCAATGTAATAGTTTTCCTGGAGATGTAGTAGTTTTTCCTAGCAGTATATTAGTTTTCCTAGTGATGTAGTAGTTTTCCTAGTGATGTAGTAATTTTCCTGACAATGTAGTAGTTTTTCTGGCGATGTAGTAGTTTTCCTGGCGATGTAGTAGTTTTCCTGAGAATGTAGTATTTTTTTCTGGTAGTGTAGTATTTTTCTTGGCAATGTAATAGTTTTCCTGGCAATGTAGTAATTTTCTTGACAATGTATGAATGAAATAAGTTTATTTCGGTCATATAATCAACTATCAACCATTTTGTGTGATCAGTTTAACAGTACAGATTATACATATTTAACAATCGTACACATTTACACACAAAAAGAAAAGAAAAATAATGACCGAAAAAGGAATAGGCTGAAGCCAAAGCTTATATTTGCCTATCCAATACCTTCACTGAAAATAAGATTACTGTATCTTATCATTTTAAATTATTTCACCTTTCAAGGTTTTCTTAAACCTTAACAAAGAACTACATGTCTTCAACTCATCACTGAGCTTGTTCCACCATTTAACTCCTCAAACTGAAATACATTTGTATTTTATAATCGTTCTTACTTTACCTATTTCAAAGATCAATATCCCCCGTAAATTATAGTTTTCTCTTCTTAATTTTAATAACCTAAGAATACAAGCTGGAAGGCTGTTGTTCTTTCTCGAAGCATCATTTCCGTTGCTTTTAAAAACACAATATCTGAACATTTTAACACATTAGAACTTATAAATAATGGATTGGTATGTTCATAGTAGCACGCTTTGTGTATTATTCTAATGACCCTTTTTTGAAGTTTAATTATTGGGTCTATGTTTGTTTGATAAACATTTCCCCAAACTTCAACACAATATGTTAAATATGGAAAAATAAAAGAATAAAATGACATTTCTTATTCAGCATGTGTCTTACTTTATAAAGAATAGGAATGGATTTGGATATTTTTCCCTTTATATATTCAATATGAGGTTTCCAACATAATTTATGATCAATTATTATTCCCAAGAATGTAGTTTCATATACTCTATCAATTTCCACTTGATTTAATTTAAATTTTCTTCACAATTTGTCCTTGCACCACTAAACACCATAAATTTAGTTTTCTTATCATTTAAAGGCCTGCTGAAAGCCACTACTACCGACCACGCAGTCTGATAGTTTATATATCAATGATGAAATCTTAACATTGTAACACATGCCAATACGGCCGGGTTAACTTATAAAGTGCAATTTTAAAATTCCCGCCACACTTCCGGTTGAAAAACTCCTTTGGATATGATTTATGCGCGTGACGTCACAGAATCCACGGAAGTGGTTGGACCCCGTCGAACCCGATACAGAAACCTCTTGTTTTCTTCGACAAAATTCCACAGTATTCTGGACATCTGTGTTGGTGAATCTTTTGCAATTTGTTTAATGAACAATGGAGGCTGCAAAGAAGAACGTTGTAGGTGGGATCGATCGGTGTATTAGCGGCTAAGTACAATACTTACAGCAACACAACAAGGACTACTTACTACGCCTAGCCGATGCTTGCCGCCAAACCCACGGATGAAGTCCTTCGTCGCGCCGTCGATCGCTGGAATGCAGGTGAGCACGGCTGTTGATGGGAAGATGAGGGCTGGCTGGCGTAGGTGGAGCGCTAATGTTTTTATCATAGTTCTGTGAGGTTTCAGGCACAACACCGGTTGCTAAGTTGCTAAATTAGCCTTAGCGTCGTTAGCAACAGCATTGTTAAGCCTTACCAGGCTGAGAATTTTTAACCGTGTAGTTACATGTACATGGTTTAATAGTATTGTTGATCTTCTGTCTATCCTTCCAGTCAGGGATTTATTTATTTAGTTTCTATCTTCATTTGAGAACGATGCTATCACGTTAGCTCAGTAGCTAAGTGTGTCACCGATGTATTGTCGTGGAGATAAAAGTCACTTTAAATGTCCATTTCGCGTGCTCGACTCTCATTTTCAAGAGGATATAGTATCCGAGGTGGTTTAAAATACAAATCCGTGATCCACAATAGAAAAAGGAGAGAGTGTGGAATCCAATGAGCCAGCTTGTACCTAAGTTACGGTCAGAGCGAAAAAAGATACGTCCATCACTGCCTCTCTAATCCTTCACTGTAACGTTCCTCATCTACGAATCTTTCATCCTCGCTCAAATTAATGGGGTAATCGTCGCTTTCTCGGTCCGAATCTCTCTCGCTCCATTGTAAACAAAGGAAAATTGTGAGGAATACTAGCTCCTGTGACGTCACGCTACTTCCGGTACAGGCAAGGCTTTTTTTTATCAGCGAGCAAAAGTTGCGAACTTTATCGTCGATTTTCTCTACTAAATCCTTTCAGCAAAAATATGGCGATATCGCGAAATGATTAAGTATGACACATAGAATGGATCTGCTATTCCCGTTTAAATAAAAAAAATTCATTTCAGTAGGCCTTTAATGATAACTTATTAATATCAAACCATTTTTTTAGCTGAATCAACTCAACCACTATTATCCTCAACACTTCCTTCAAGTCTTCTCCTGAACAATATACATTGGTATCATCTGCCAGCATAATAAATTTAATTTTATTAGATACTGAACAAATATCATTTAAATAAAGTATAAATAACTCAGGTCCCAATACCGAGCCTTGTGGAACCCCACAAGTTACTCTTCTTGGCTGTGATTTAGTCTTATTCATTTCCACATATTGAGATCTATTACTTAAATAACTATTTAACCTCTTATGCCATAGTTTTCCAATTTTTGCAGAAGTAGGGAATGATCGATTGTGTCAAAAGCTTTACATAAGTCAATAAATACTCCTGGTTTTTTTCTGTTGCTGTAGCTATGTTTTCTACAAAGTCCATCACTGCTAGGGATGTCGATCGATTACTCCTGAAGCCATACCGATGGTCATTCAGTAGCTCATGTTTGTCAATGAACTGATCAAGTCTATTTACAAATAATTTCTCAATATTTTTTGCAAATTGAGGTAGTAGAGACACAGGTCTATAATTTGAGACCATATATGTTTATCACCATTTTTATAAATCGGAATAACTCTAAAGATTTTCATTTTGTCAGGAAAAGTTCCAGTTGATAAAGATTTATTACGTATATAAGTATGTAGTAGTTGTTCTGGTAGTGTAGCAGTTTTCCTGGCAATGTAATAGTTTTCCTGGCGATGTAGTAGTATTCCTGGTGATGTAGTAATTTTCCTGGCAATTTAGTCGTTTCAGTGATAATATGGTAGTTTTCCTGGTATCATTTCTGGTGATGTAGTAGTTTTACTGATAATGTTGCAATTTCCCTGGTAATCTGTTAGTTTTATTGGTAAAAAGTAGTTTTCCTGGTAATTCCTGATAGTGTAGCGGTTTTACTGCCAATGTAGTTTACCTACAGTAAGTATATTTCCTATTGTTTTCCATATCAAATCAGTAATAAGTATTAGTTGAAATATATCCTTGTCTGTTGGAAAAAAGAATGGATCGCATCTCCATGAAAACAACATGGCTGTGTCTTTTCTTCCGAACTACCGTTCTCCTTTTTTTCCCCTGAGTGCAGGCTTCAAATCCTCATTTAACGTTGAAGCACATCTGCAAAAAATCCCAATCGGCCAAAGGCAAACAACAACAAACACTTAGCAATTTGTAAATGTTTCCAAAGAAACGAGGAGCAAGATAATTATTTGTGTGATGTAAAATCTACGGCTGCTTTACCTCAAGACCAGGAGGAAGACCATGAGGAGGCGAAGCATAACAAGTCAGCCTCAGACCATTTCTGGCTGTTGTGTGGCTGTTGTGTGTCTGTTGTGTGTCTGTGTTCATGCTGTAAACAATGTGTGGCAGCTGCAGTCTTACAATGTATTCACTGTGTACATAAATACTGTATACAGTATACATACATACGTACTGTACATACATACTGCATACACACACACACATACTGTACATATATACATACACACATATTGTACATACATACATACACACATTTGTACATACATACATACATACTGTACATACATACTGTATATACATACATACTGTACAAACATACATACATACATACTGTACATACATACTGTACATACATACATACATACATACTGTACATACATATTGTACATAAATGAATATATACATACATACATGCACACACACACGCACTCATACACATACATACGCACACATATACACAGGTTCAATATATTGCAGTGTTCATTTCCAGCATGTCGGCCACATCTGTGGAATGTTGAGCAAAATGGAGGACATGTTTATGGAGTGTTTTCCAGCATGTCGGCCATATTTGTGGAGTGTTTTCTAGCATGTCGGCCATGATTGTGGAGTGTTTTCCAGCAGGTCGGCCATATTTGTGTCATTATTTCCAACCAATGTTCCCTCTAAGGTGCGCGCCTGTGCAATTGCGCACTGCTCAAGCGTCCTCTGCGCACGGCAAATCTATGCCGCGCACAAAATCAAATAAAAAAAAATAAGCGCATAACAATTTTCGACACGACAGAGAAAACAGTTTTCGTCATCATTGTTCCAATATTGTAACGTCTGTCGAGACGCTTTGAGGACATGAATTCCATCCATCACTTTACTGAGCAAAACTCTTTATTGTCGGCCATAAACACATCACCAAAACATTAGTAAAAACAATTATATCTAGCAAAACTGGTCATTTTCTGCAGTACAAACCAGACCAAAAGCAACTTTGTTATATCAACATCAGCCGCTCGCTCTTTCTCACTTGCGCCATCACATGCACATATGGCACTTAGCCAGTGATGCGTTTACAGCCACACAAAAAGTCGGAGAACTCCAACACCACACATTCCAGGTCGTTACACTATGATTTACCAATCAAATGTGTGCTTATTCTAGTGTCATTTATTAGGAATCTTAATTTATAAATATTAATCATGAAATGCTGTTAGTATATTAAATAAATACTAATAAAAATATATTTTTTACAAACAGGAAGTTGCAGGAATGTACACATGATCCCCTGCTTACATCTCATTGTGCAACATGTGAATGTTTTAATGGGAACTAAATGCAATGTCTGAAAGGGGTACACATTATTTCCAAAGCAGGACCTCCACCCAGACAAACAATACAAGTACACAGTTCATGAAAAACAATATTTGTTGTTATTGTCATTGTAAGTGGGCCTAAACACTTATATTAGAAAATAACCTCATGGAAATGACTGCTGTCATTTGATTATAATAATAAGAGAATGTTGTCTGTCTATCTGTGTTGGCCCTGCGATGAGGTGGGGACTTGTCCAGGGTGTACCCCGCCTTCCGCCCGAATGCAGCTGAGATAGGCTCTAGCGACCCCGAAAGGGACAAGCGGTAGAAAATGGATGGATGGATGGAGATTGAAGTTGTTATTTAGTCAGGTTTGGGACAGGTGTGCTGCTGGTGTAGCCACAGTGTGCACATCTGATGTTGCTCACATGGGCTCCACTGAATGCTCAGGGAGTTTTTGCGTTTGCTCACACACATGAAAAATTAGAGGGAACATTGTTTTCAACATGTCGGCCATGTTTGTGGAGTGTTTTCCAGCAGGTCGGCCATGATTGTGGAGTGTTTTTCAGCATGTCGGCCATGTTTGTGGAGTGTTTTCCAGCATGTCGGCCATGATTGTGGAGTGTTTTCCAGCATGTCGGTCATGTTTGTGGAGTGTTTTCCAGCATGTCGTCCATATTTGTGTCATTATTTCCAACATGTCGGCCATGTTTGTGGAGTGTTTTCCAGCATGTCGGCCATGATTGTGGAGTGTTTTCCAACATGTCGGCTATGATTGTGGAGTATTTTCCAGCATGTCGGCCATGATTGTGGAGTGCTTACCAGCATGTCGGCCATGATTGTGGAGTGTTTTCCAGCATGTCGGCCATGATTGAGGAGTGTTTTCCAACATGTCGGCTATGATTGTGGAGTGTTTTCCAGCATGCCGGCCATGATTGTGGAGTGTTTTCCAGCATGTCGGCCATGATTGTGGAGTGTTTTCCAGCATGTCTGCCATTTTTGTGGAGTGTTTTCCAACATGTCGGCCATGATTGTGGAGTGTTTTCCAGCATGTCGGCCATGATTGTGGAGTGTTTTCCAGCATGTCGGCCATGATTGTGGAGTGTTTTCCAGCATGTCGGCCATGATTGTGTCATTATTTCCAACATGTCGGCCATGTTTGTGGAGTGTTTTCCAGCATGTCGGCCATGTTTGTGGAGTGTTTTCCAGCATATCGGCCATATTTGTGTCATTATTTCCAACATGTTGGCCATGTTTGTGGAGTGTTTTCCAGCATGTCGGCCATGATTGTGGAGTGTTTTCCAGCATGTCGGCCATATTTGTGTCATTATTTACAGCATGTCGGCCATGATTGTGGAGTGTTTTCCAGCATGTCGACCATGTTTGTGGAGTGTTTTCCAGCATGTCGGCCATATTTGTGGAGTGTTTTCCAACATGTCGGCCATGATTGTGGAGTGTTTTCCAGCATGTCGGCCATGATTGTGGAGTGTTTTCCAGCATGTCTGCCATGATTGTGGAGTGTTTTCCAGCATGTCGGCCATGATTGTGTCATTATTTCCAACATGTCGGCCATGTTTGTGGAGTGTTTTCCAGCATGTCGGCCATGTTTGTGGAGTGTTTTCCAACAAGTCGGCCATATTTGTGGAGTGTTTTCCAACATGTCGGCCATGTTTGTGGAGTGTTTTCCAGCATATCGGCCATATTTGGGTCATTATTTCCAACCTGTCGACCATGTTTGTGGAGTGTTTTTCAGCATGTTGGCCATATTTGTGGAGTGTTTTCCAGCATATTGGCCATATTTGTGTCATTATTTCCAACATGTTGGCCATGTTTGTGGAGTGTTTTCCAGCATGTCGGCCATGATTGTGGAGTGTTTTCCAGCATGTCGGCCATATTTGTGTCATTATTTACAGCATGTCGGCCTTGTTTGTGGAGTGTTTTCCAGCATGTCGGCCATGATTGTGTCATTATTTCCAACATGTCTGCCATGTTTGTGGAGTGTTTTCCAGCATGTCGGCCATGATTGTGGAGTGTTTTCCAGCATGTCGGCCTTGATTGTGGAGTGTTTTCCAGCTTGTCGGCCATGTTTGTGGTGTGTTTTCCAACATGTCGGCCATATTTGTGGAGTGTTTTCCAACATGTCGGCCATGTTTGTGGAGTGTTTTCCAGCATATCGGCCATATTTGGGTCATTATTTCCAACATGTCGACCATGTTTGTGGAGTGTTTTTCAGCATGTTGGCCATATTTGTGGAGTGTTTTCCAGCATATCGGCCATATTTGTGTCATTATTTCCAACATGTTGGCCATGTTTGTGGAGTGTTTTCCAGCATGTCGGCCATGATTGTGGAGTGTTTTCCAGCATGTCGGCCATATTTGTGTCATTATTTACAGCATGTCGGCCTTGTTTGTGGAGTGTTTTCCAGCATGTCGGCCATGATTGTGTCATTATTTCCAACATTTCTGCCATGTTTGTGGAGTGTTTTCCAGCATGTCGGCCATGATTGTGGAGTGTTTTCCAGCATGTCGGCCTTGATTGTGGAGTGTTTTCCAGCATGTCGGCCATGTTTGTAGTGTGTTTTCCAACATGTCGGCCATATTTGTGGAGTGTTTTCCAACATGTCGGCCATGTTTGTGGAGTGTTTTCCAGCATATTGGCCATATTTATGGTCATTATTTCCAACATGTCGACCATGTTTGTGGAGTGTTTTTCAGCATGTCGGCCATGTTTGTGGAGTGTTTTCCAGCATATCGGCCATATTTGTGTCATTATTTCCAACATGTTGGCCATGTTTGTGGAGTGTTTTCCAGCATGTCGGCCATGATTGTGGAGTGTTTTCCAGCATGTCGGCCATATTTGTGTCATTATTTACAGCATGTCGGCCTTGTTTGTGGAGTGTTTTCCAGCATGTCGGCCAAGATTGTGTCATTATTTCCAACATGTCTGCCATGTTTGTGGAGTGTTTTCCAGCATGTCGGCCATATTTGTGTCATTATTTCAAACATGTCGGCCATGTTTGTGGAGTGTTTTCCAGCATGTCAGCCATATTTGTGTCATTATTTACAGTGTGACGGCCATATCTGTGGAATGTAGTACAAAATGGAGGCCATGTTTGTGGAGTGTTTTCCATCATTGTCATTATTTCCAGTGTGACGGCCATATCTGTGGAATGTAGAGAAACATGGAGGACATGTTTGTGGAGTGTTTTCCAGCATGTCAGCCATATTTGTGTCATTATTTACAGTGTGACGGCCATATCTGTGGAATGTAGTACAAAATGGAGGCCATGTTTGTGGAGTGTTTTCCATCATTGTCATTATTTCCAGCGTGACGGCCATATCTGTGGAATGTAGAGAAAAATGGAGGACATGTTTGTGGAGTGTTTTCCAGCATGTCGGCCATGTTTGTGGAGTGTTTTCCAGCATGTCGGCCATGTTTGTGGAGTGTTTTCCAGCATGTCAGCCATATTTGTGTCATTATTTTCAGCAAGACGGCCATGTTTGTGTAGAGTTTTTACAGAATGTCGGTCATATTTGTGTCATTATTTCCAGCATGTTGTGCATATCTGTGGAATGTTAAACAAAATGGAGGATACTCCAGAAGAGTCTTTTCCAGCATGTTGGCCATGTTTGTGGAACTAACCCATACAAAAGCCGTGTTGTGCTTTTGCAAAGATAACAATGTTGACTTTTGATTGACACTCAGTTGAACGGTGTTTTTATCGCGCTTGTAGTTTTTATTAATTCTAAGCTTTCATGGATCATCAGCAGCCTCTCCAGTTGATCCGCCATCAGAGTCGCAAGTTCACGGGCGGCTTGCCGTCAATCGACACTGCGTCAGCGTTTACCATGACTGTGGGTGGTCCCGTACAAAAGCGTCTCTGTCATTCCTGCGATGCATCATCATCACCGTCGTCATCATCATCATCAGACCATCATGACTTTCTCACATTAGTACGATTGTGTTTTAGGAAAGTGATGCTCCTCATCTTGTTCATCACGTTGTTGGCACCGAGCACAGCTGTGTGTCTCTTCTCATCAGGTGTTTGTTCAGACAGGATTGTGGGATGAAGGTGTGTTACCTGTATCATTGTGTCCTTCTTGTAAACATAGTTTCTGTATGATTTTAATAGTTTCCTGGTCAAAGAGGCTACAGCAGGGGTCCCCTAGCTTTTTTACCACCAGGGACCGGTTTAATGTATGCGTTATTTTCACGTTTGGCAGATAAAAACAGCAAAAGAAATGAGCATGAAAAATCAACGCACTATAACGCTGAAGTTGTAATGTAAAGGAGTTGTAACATACATCTATTAACTAGCTTATTGGTGATTTAAAATACGCCTATCGGCGCGACCAAGACCTTTCCGACGGTATAACACATGTGGGGGTTCGTTGGCCGGTTCGTCTCATAGTAGAGTTAGAGTTAGAGTTTATTTGGAACATGCAAGCATACACACATGATACATCACAATTTCCAGTTTCATTTTTCAACATGTTCAAAAAGGAGTAGGAAGAAGCAGAGCTTATTTAATCCTACCCCTTTTCTTTTACATAACAGTTGCTAAAACTTTTGTTCACTTCCTGTTCTCAATTTATTCACAATATACTCCATAAGTAATCACAATAAAAATAAACAAATGAATAGTAATTGATGAAGTAAGTCATAATACATATAATGAGATAAGTAAGATTATTTTGAGAATGAAAGAATGGATGGATGGAATAAATCCATGGTTCTTCTTCTTTGTACTTTGTAAACACTTTAAGTTTGAAGAGTTTCTTGAAGTGGATCTTTTCTCAGATCTTTTTTCATCCATCCATCCACTTTCTACCGCTTATTCCCTTCGGGGTCGCGGGGGGCGCTGGAGCCTATCTCAGCTACAATCGGGCGGAAGGCGGTGTACACCCTGGACAAGTCGCCACCTCATCGCAGCAGATCTTTTTTCATTTCTTTAATTTCTTCTTTAATTTCTTTCATATCTTCTTTCCATCCATCCATCATTCCTTTCCATTCCTCTATCACTTCTTCTTTAAATTCATGGAATAGTTTTTGTAGTATCCCTTCTTGATTCCCATCATGTCCTGTGTCCATCCTCAAATATTGTTCCCATTTGTGTTCTGTGTAGGTAGACAAAAGTTTTTTTTGTCCATTAACTTGTACACCCCGGATGGTTCAAGATGGCGGACTAAGCAGCGTGGCTTTCTGGAGAAATTCACATTTACGACCATATTAATAGAAAAAAAAAAAAAAGACTTTGAGTTTGGAGTGACGGCGTGTTATCTGAAGTGAAGACAGAGAGGAGGCTAGCCGGCAGGAGCGGCGAAGGGACCCTGCGGAAGACGTCGGTGGCGAGGGAGAGGCCTGGCTAGCAGCTAGCAGCAGCTAGCAGAAGCAAGACCACCTCGCGACGACGGGACCGGTAGGTGACGGCGGCGGCGAGTGACGGCAGCGGGGCGGCGAGGTAGAGGCCCGGCTAGCAGCCAGCAGCAGTGGGACCACCACCCCACCACCTCACGGCGGCGGGAGCAACAGCTTTCTTGCGGCGGCGTGTGACAGCAGCAGAGCGGCGAGGGAGAGGCCCGGCTAGCGGCTAGCAGAAGCGGGACCACCTCGCGACGACGGGACCGGCAGGTGACGGCGGTGGCGAGTGACGGCAGCGGGGCGGCGAGGGAGAGGCCCGGCTAGCAGCCAGCAGCAGTGGGACCACCACCTCACGGCGGCGAGAGCGACAGCTTTCGCGCGGCGGCGTGTGACAGCAGCAGAGCGGCGAGGGAGAGGCCCGGCTAGCGGCTAGCAGCAGCTAGCAGAAGCAGGACCGGGGACAGCCTTGGCTAAAGGCGGTAAACACCCGCAACAGCCAAAATCAACATGGGGCCAAGGAAGGTGCTCTCTCCTGATGAAGGTGAGGAGATAAGGCGATCACTTGAATTTTTAACAGCAGAGGTATCAGCCATTAAGCAGTACCAACAGACAATTATGCAGCTGGTGGAGGAGGTAAAAATTCTACGAGTCGAGAATGATGCAGAAACTTTACAAATAGAACAATTAACAGACCGAGTGGATGAACTGGAACAATACACAAGAATAAATGACGTTATTTTGACCGGGCTTAATATTAAGCCCCGTTCATATGCTCGGGCGGTGACCGCCAATGTTGGAGAAGAGCCCGGGAATTTGGACATCTCCACAGAGAGGCAAGTGGCAACGTTCATGGAGTCAAAAGGCATATTCTTGGACATGGCAAATGTGGAAGCTTGCCACCCACTCCATAAGAAGAAAGATAATTCGGCACCAGTAATAATAATGAGATTTGCCAATAGGAAACATAAAACCGCATTACTAAAACAAGGGAGGAAGCTGAAAGGAACAGACGTGTACATAAATGAACATTTAACAAAGAAAAACGCAGACATAGCCAGAAAAGCACGTAGCTTAAGAAAACGAGGAAAAATACAACAAACATGGACAGCAAACTGTAAAATATTTATTAAACTAAATGGAACACCAGAGGAAGCAAGAGTAATAGTCATAAGGAAAATAGCAGAGCTGGATAAACATCAATAACGATAAAAAAATTAAACACAACCATGACACAAACAAACAATAATCAATCAAACAGAGAATTTATAACCTTTTCCAGCACCGACTATAACAGGACGGAATTGGACAGTGCTATAGATCCAGACATACATTTTTTTTCTCACATGGACAATAATTGTTTATATTATACAGAAGTACAGTACAACACCAACATTAATTCCAATAACAAACTGTCAATTATTCATATTAACTGCAGAAGTTGTATGCCAATTTTAACAATATGAAATTATTTTTGGAACAATTTAAAGAACCTTTCAAAATTATCGCTGTATCAGAGACATGGATGAATCCAAAAAAAGGAATGGACTTTGGACTAGAAGGATATGAACTCAATTATATTAATAGAGTAAATAAGAATGGAGGCGGAGTTGCTGTATATGTGATGAAGGACTTCCATTACAAGGTGGTAAAAGACATGTCACTGGCTATTGACAATGTTTTAGAGTGTATAACCATTGAGATATGTCATGAAAGAAATAGAAATGTATTGATCAGTTGTATATATAGGGCACCCAACTCAAAAATTGAAGGATTTGAAGACTGGATTAAGGGAACTTTCAATGGAATCAGTCAAAAAGTAGTCTTTTTATGTGGAGACTTCAACATTGATCTCTTGAACCCCAACAAGCAAAAGTCCATTAATGATTTCACAGATACAATGTATAGTATGAGTTTGTATCCTCAAATCACAAGGCCAACCAGAATTGCAAGTCACAGTGCTACACTTATTGACAATATATTCACTAATGTCTTTGATAATAATATAACAAGTGGACTGTTAACAACCGACATCAGCGACCATCTGCCAGTCTTTACTATTTATGATGGGAACTACAGGAAGAAGAACATTGACAAAAAGACATTTCAAAGACTATGTACAGAGGAAGGAATGATTTTCTTCAAGAAGGATCCGAGGAAACAAATTTGGGACAATGTATATAATGAAGATGATGTAGATGATGCATATGGGAATTTTGTCAACACCTTTCTAACACTCTATGATAAACATTGCCCATGGAAAGAACGTAGTAAGAAGCAAAAGAAAAACAACCAACCGTGGATGACAAAAGGACTGAAAAATGCTTGTCACAAAAAAAACACATTGTATCGAATATTTATAACACAAAGATCTATAGAGGCAGAAAATAAGTATAAGAAATATAAAAACAAGCTAATTGGTATACTACGAACATGTAAGAAGGAATACTACAGTCAATTATTAAACAAGAACAAAAACAACATGAGAGCAACATGGGGCATCCTAAATAGCATCATTAAAAATGGTGCTAAGAAAGATTACCCCCAGTACTTTCTAGATGGACATACAAAAAATGACAATATGAACCAAATAGCTGAACGTTTCAATGATTATTTTGTTAATATCGGAACAAATCTGGATCAAAGAATTCCAAATGCAGATGATGGGTCAGTTGAGGACTTGAGTGAGCTCATAGACAGAAATCCCAATTCCATGTTTCTTAAAAGTGTAACAAAAGAAGAAATAATCAAAATTGTAAAAAATTGTAAATCCAAGACTTCAACTGACTGTCATGGAATAGATATGGTAACGATAAAAAAGGTTATAGAAGACATTTCAGAACCTCTGACATATATCACCAATGTATCATTTTTAACCGGAAAATTCCCAGACAAAATGAAAATTGCAAAAGTCGTACCAATCTATAAGAATGGAGACGTACACCAGTTTACTAACTACAGACCAGTTTCATTACTTCCACAATTCTCCAAAATCATGGAAAAATTATTCAATAGTCGATTAGATTTATTTATTAACAAAAGTGGGACGCTCGTGGAGAACCAATATGGATTTCGAGCAAATATCTCAACATCAATAGCATTAATTAAAATAACAGAGGAAATTACCAATGCAATAGATGGTAAAGAATGTGCGGCAGCAGTATTCATGGACTTAACAAAAGCATTTGATACAATTAATCATGATATTTTAATACAAAACTTAGAACGATATGGCATCAGAGGTTTGGTCTTGAACTGGGTAAGAAGCTATTTAACCAACAGGAAGCAATATGTGAAGATGGGTGAAAATATGTCAACACGGCTAGATATATCCTGTGGTGTGCCGCAGGGATCAATACTGGGACCAAAATTGTTTAATCTTTATATAAACGACATTTGTAAAGTTACAAAGGACTTAAAGTTAGTTTTATTTGCAGATGATACAACTGCTTTCTGTTCAGGAGAG
This sequence comes from Entelurus aequoreus, assembly GCF_033978785.1. Classification (NCBI taxonomy): domain Eukaryota; kingdom Metazoa; phylum Chordata; class Actinopteri; order Syngnathiformes; family Syngnathidae; genus Entelurus; species Entelurus aequoreus. The sequence goes on from NC_084744.1 coordinate 53,235,314, forward strand.
AACACACAGAAGATAATACAAATATTAACAGAAGAAATGAACAAATTAAAAAGATGGTTTGACAAAAACAGACTATCTTTGAATCTCAGTAAAACTAAAATAATGCTATTTGGTAATAGTAGGAAAGAGCATCATACGCAAATACAAATAGACGGAGTAGACATCGAATGGGTAAAAGAAACCAGATTTTTGGGAGTATTAATAGATGATCAAATGAACTGGAAATCTCATATACAAAACATACAACATAAGGTAGCAAAAAACATTTCAATAATGAATAAAACAAAACACGTCCTGGGCCAAAAATCACTTCATATTCTCTACTGCTCACTAGTGTTACCATATCTGAGTTATTGTGCAGAAATATGGGGAAATAACTACAAATGTGCGCTACATTTGTTAACCATGTTACAAAAAAGATCAGTTAGAATAATACATAATGTTGGATATAGAGAACATACAAACCCTTTATTTATTAAGTCAAAAATATTAAAGTTTGGTGATTTGGTAAAATTGCAAACAGCTAAAATGATGTACAAAGCAATCTATAACCTGCTACCAAAGAATGTACAACATTTCTTCTCAACTAAAGAGGAGAAATATAACCTCAGAGGAAAACATAATTTAAAACATTTATATGCACGTACAACACTTAAAACTTTTAGCATAACAGTATGTGGAATTAAATTATGGAATGGATTAAGTAAAGAAATTAAAAATTGTACTGATATGATCCCGTTTAAGAGGTTGTTTAAATTAATAGTGCTTACAAAGTACAAAGAAGAAGAATTATGAGAAAAACTTCCAACCTTATTGAAAATATTCTTCATCTCAGTATGTTAATAATGACTGAATTAATTAATTACATATTACAAACTGTTGTATATACTAATTCATAGATGTTATTTTATTATATAAAAAGGTCAGTAAATGATTTTATATAATTGTAAACGCTTTGAAGTGAGAAAGGGGTAGGATTAAATAAGCTTTGCTTCTTCCTACTCCTTTTCGGGCATGACGTAAATGAAATGATATGAAATTGTGTGATGTATTATGATGTAAATGTGTTCATGTTCGAAATAAACTAAAAGAAAGAAAGAAAGAATAGTGTTGCCATGGTAACACAAAATGTTCCCAACTTAAAATACACCTATTGGCGTGAAGGAGACCTTTCCGACGGTATAACATATGTGGGGGTTCGTTGGCCGGTTCGTCTCGTATCACACAAAAGGGACGTACCCATTCAATTGGCCCATTTTTGTTTTGTTTGTGAATAGCTTTGCCATAGTAACACGAAATGTTCCCGATTTAGATTTCCGCCATTGGCGCGAACAAGACCTTTCGGATGGTATAACATTTATGGGGGTTCGTTGGCCGGTTCGTCTCGTATTAGACAAAATGGGTGTACCTACTCAATTGGCCCATTTTTGCAATGCAATTTGTGTGGGGGTTTTCGTGAATAGCGTCGCCAGGGTAACACGAAATGCTCCCAACTTAAAATACGCCTATTGGCGTGAAGGAGACCTTTCCGACGGTATAACATATGTGGGGGTTCGTTGGCCGGTTCGTCTCGTATCACACAAAAGGGACGTACCCATTCAATTGGCCCATTTTTGTTTTGTTTGTGAATAGTGTTGCCGTGGTTACACAATGTTCCCAATTTAGATTTCCGCCATCGGCGCGAACAAAATACCTTTCTGACGGTATAACATATGTGGGGGTTCGTTCATACAAGCATATGAATTTTAAATCAAAATAAACCTAAGGCATCGATGCCTCACCTGAGGTGAACCTCAGCGCACCTCACTGCCTTTTGTGTGTGTGTGTGTGTGTGTGTGTGTGTGTGTGTGTGTCACTGTGCTTTGAGCTGTCAATCAAATGCAAATCTTTTGTGGCGTTTGATTACCTGCACTAACAACTACTGATCATGTAGTACATCAATCAATGACTTATGTACAATAACGTAATAAGTTCTGCCTCCGTTGTTTTCTTTGTTTGTTCTTTAACTCGTCATGTTGAAATGTGACACACAATGTGCTTTGTCAATCACCTAAAGTTTAGTCATCTGTCTCAATACCTTAAAGTGACAGCCCGTGTTTTGTCCAGCTGCATACGGGATTTCAATTCACTGCAACTTGTGGGGTTATTGTATAATGAAAACATGAATGTTTTGTTAATGGTATAACAAAAACATACATGTTAGGTTCATTGTATAACAAAAGCATGTTGTGTTTATTGTATAATAAAAGTGTGCATGTTGTGTTGATAATATAATGATACATGCATGTTGTGTTAATAATTTGATAAAACATGCATGTTAAATATTTTGATTGTATAAGAAAAACAAACATTTGTTAATGATATAAAACATGCATGTTGTGTTAATAATAAAATAAAACATGCATTTTGTGTTAAAAATATAATAAAACATGCATGTTGTGTTAACGATTTAATAAAACATGCATGTTGTGTTAATAATATATAAAACACGTGTTAATAATATAATAAAACATGCATGTTGTGTTAATGATATAATAAAACATGCAAGTTGTGTTAATAATATAACAAAACATTAATGTTATGTTAATAATATAATAAAACATATATGTTGGGTTGATTGTATAATAAAACACAAATGCTTTGTTAATAATATAATAAAACATGCACGTTGTGTTAATGATATAATAAAACATGCATGTTGTGTTGATAATATAATACAAAACTCATGTTGTGTTAATGATTTTATAAAACATGCATGTTGTGTTAATGATATAATAAAACATGCATGTTGTGTTAATATAATAAAACATACATGTTGGGTTGATTGTATAATAAAACACACATGTTTTGTTAATAATATAATAAAACATGCATGTTGTGTTAATGATATAATAAAACATGCATGTTGTGTTAATGATATAATAAAACATGCATGTTGTGTTGATAATATAATACAACACTCATGTGTTAATGATTTTATAAAACATGCATGTTGTGTTAATAATATAATAAAACATGCATGTTGTGTTAATGATATAATAAAACATGCATGTTGTGTTGATAATTTTATACAATGCTCATGTTGTGTTAATGATTTTATAAAACATACATGTTGTGTTAATAATATAATAAAACATGCATGGTGGGTTGATTGTATAATAAAACACACGTTTTGTTAATAATATAATAAAACGTGTGTTGTGTTGATAATATAATACAACACTCATGTTGTGTTAGTGATTTTATAAAACATGCATGTTTTGTTAATATAATAAAACATACATGTTGGGTTGATTGTATTATAAAACACATGTGTTTTGTTAATAATATAATAAAACATGCATGTTGTGTTAATGATATAACAAAAAATGCACGTTGTGTTAATAAAATACAACACTCGTGTTGTGTTAATGATTTGATAAAACATGCATGTTGTGTTAATAATATAATAAAACATGCATGTTGTGTTAATATAATAAAACATGCATGTTGTGTTAATAATATAATAAAACATGCATTTTTGTTAATAATATAATAAAACATGCATGTTGTGTTAATAATAAAATAAAACATACATGTTGGGTTGATTGTATAATAAATCATGCATGTTGTGTTAATGATATAATAAAACATGCATGTTGTGTTGATAATAAAATACAACACTCATGTTGTGTTAATGATTTTATAAAACATACATGTTGTGTTAATAATATAATAAAACATGCATGTTGGGTTGATTGTATAATAAAACATGCATGATTTGTTAATAATATAATAAAACATGCATGTTGTGTTAATGATTTAATAAAACATGCATGCTGTGTTAATAAAATACAACACTCATGTTGTGTTAATGATTTGATAAAACATGCATGTTGTGTTAATAATATAATAAAACATGCATGTTGTGTTAATAATATAATAAAACATGCATGTTGTGTTAATAATATAATAAAACATGCATGTTGTGTTAATATAATAAAACATACATGTTGGGTTGATTGTATAATAAAACATGCATGTTGTGTTAATAATATAATAAAACACATGTTCTGTTAATAATATAATAAAATACATATGTGTTAATAATATAATAAAACATGCTTGTTGTGTTAATAATATAATACAGCACACATCTTGTGTTAATGATATAATAAAACATGCATGTTGTGTTAATTATATAATAAAACATGCATGTTGCGTTAATGATATAATAAAACATGCATGTTATGTTGATTGTATAATAAAAACATGCATGTTATGTTCATAGTTTGATAAAAACATGCATGTTATGTTTATTGTGTAATAAAACATGCATGTTATGTTGATTTTATAATAAAAACATGCATGTTATGTTGATTGTGTAATAAAAACATGCATGTTATGTTGATTGTATAACAAAAACATGCATTTTATGTTTATTATTGAAAGTATAGGTGTGAATATGTGTGTGAATGTTGTTTTTTAAATATGTGTCCTATGGCTGGAAATCAGTCCAAGGTCCACCACACTTGTTGCCTGCAGTCAGCTGGGATAGATTCCAGCTTCTCGTGACCTTAATGAAGACAATTAGGCGTTATAAACATATTTTATTAGAACAAATGACATATAAAACAAGCGCATGAGTGATAATGATGATGATGTTGAAAAAGCTCAGTTCGCCTGCACAAATGTGAAATGTGTGGCCCCCAATTAGACTCCTGCCTCAGGGGTCCTCAGCCCAACCTTCCATCCAGACCTTTCAATCCTACCTTCTCCCTAAATCCTCGCTGCAGGGATTTAAGCTTCTCTGCAGGGTCAACAAATACCTCACCTAGAGGCTTCTTCATCTTTTTTCTCTTTCTATTGTCAGCTTTTTTCTTTCTTTGTTAGTGTTGATGTGGAAAGACAAAAGTCAGCATTACGTTGTGAAGGAATGTGATGATGGTGATGGTGACAATAGTGATGGTGATGATAACATGGTGATGATACTGATGATTATGGTGAAGATGCTGATAGTGTTGGTGTTGATGATGATGACAAAGGTGATGATGATGATGGTGTTGCTGATGGTGATGATGATCATGGTGATGATGGTGACAATGATAATGATGACGTGATGAAAGTGATTAAGATGATGATGTTGATGGTGATGATGATGATGGTGATGGTGATGATGAATGATTATGGGTGATGATGATGATGATGATGACAATGGTGATGAAGATGATGATGATGATAACGATGGTGACGATGGCCATGATAGCGATGGTGATAGTGATGGTGTATATGATGATGACAATGGTGATGGTGAGGATGACAATGGTGATAATGATAATGATAATGTGACAATGGTGAGGATGATGATGATGAGGATGATGAGGATGGTGGGGACGACGATGATGGTGAGGATGATGATGATGACAATGGTGATAATGATAATGTGACAATGGTGAGGATGATGATGATGATGATGATGACAAGGGTGATGAAGATGATGATGATAACGATGGTGACGATGGCTATGATAGTGATGGTGTATATGATGATGACAATGGTGATGGTGATGGTGAGGATGATGATGACGGTGTGGATGGTGATGATGACAATGGCGATGGTGATAATGATCATGATAATGTGACAGTGGTGAGGATGATGATGACGGTGATGATGAGGATGGTGAGGATGATGATGGTGATGGTGAGGATGAAGAGGATGGTGATGATGATGAGAATGGTGATAATGATAATGTGACAATGGTGAGGATGGTGATGATGATGGTGATGATAATCATGATGATGATGATGTGATGAGATGATGATAGTGATTAAGGTGATGATGATAATGATGATCATGGTGATGATGATCATGGTGATGATGATGATGACGGTGATGATGATGATAGTGATGATGATGGTGAGGATGATGATGATGATTGTGAGGATGATGATGATGGTGATGGTAATGATGATGGCGATGATGATGACAATGGTGATAATGATAATGTGACAATGGTGAGAATGGTGATGGTGCTAATGACGATGATAATGATAATGTGACAATGGTGAGGATGGTGATGGTGCTAATGACGGTGATGATGATGATGATGATGATGATTATGATAATGTGACAATGGTGACGATGGTGACGAGGGTGTGGATAATGACGGTGATGATGATGATAATGGTGAGGATGATGATGACAGTGATGATGAGGATGGTGACTATGACGATGATGATGATGGTGAGGATGATGATGATGATTATGATAATGTAACAATGGTGTGGATGATGATGACGATGATGATGATGATGATGTGATAGAGATGATGACAGTGATTAAGGTGATGATGATAATAGTGATGATGATGGTGAGGATGATGATGATGATGATGGTGAGGATGATGATGGTAATGATGATGATGAGGATTACGATGGCGATGATGATGACAATGGTGATAATGATAATGTGACAAGGGTGACGATGGTGAGGACTGTGTGGATAATGATAATGATGATGGTGAGGATGATGATGAAGGTGATGATGATGATGGAGATGATGGTGATGATGATAGGGATGATGATGGTGAGGATAATGATGATGGTAGTGAGGAGGATGATGATTATGATGATAATGGTGAGGATGATGATGACGGTGATGATGATGATAATGGTGATGGAGATGATGATGATGGTTATGGAGATGATGATAGTGATTGAGGTGATGATGATGATGATGATCATGGTGATAATGGTGATGGCGATGATGATGATGATGACGATGGTGATAATGATAATGTGACAATGGTGACGATGGTGAGGACGGTGTGGATAATGACGGTGATGATGATGATAATGATGATGGTGAGGATGATGATGAAGGTGATGATGATGATGATGATGGAGATGATGGTGATGATGATGATGATAGTGATGATGATGGTGAGGATGATGATAATGGCAGTGAGGATGATGATGATTATGATGATAATGGTGAGGATGATGATGACGGTGATGATGATGGTGATGGAGATGATGATGATGATGATGGTTATGGAGATGATGATAGTGATTGAGGTGATGATGATGATCATGATGATAATGGTGATAATGATGGTGATGATGATGGTAAGGATGATGATGATGATGATGATGTTCAAACAAAATCAAATCATCTGACAGCAGACATGAGGATGAGGACTTCTTGATCGTTCTTGAACGCAGATTGTGTTGCAGGTGTGGAGTGACATCCCACTCTGTTGTCCGAAGTTGCAGTCCTTCTCAAATAGTGGGATGGGGTCTTCCCTGGGTGTGACCTCGGGAACATGCTTTTTTTTTTCCATACCAGAATATGACGAAGCGTATGTAGCACTTGACTTCACTGTAACCATGGTGGGAGACGAGGAAAAAAGTTGTTTCCTTTAATGTTAAAAGCTTGCAATATTATGCAGACATATTATACTATTTACAGTTACGGTGGAGAGTGGGGGGGGGGGGGACTAACAACACATATTTGATAAGTACTGCACTAATGACACCTAATGATCGCTCCTGTGATGAATACCAGTTTGTAATGCATACCTGACAACAGATACAGTGCATACTGTATACAGTAAAGAGAGGCCCTGCACTAGTGCCCCCTAGTGGTAATCCCAAACATGCATAGCGTGTGTGCATGAATTCATGAATATTATATCACTTATGGCCACCAACAAGTCCAAGAACTTTTGTATTTTCCTGCTTTTAATGGAAACAGGCTAGCTACTGTATATGCATACATACAGTCGTGGTCAAAAGTTGACATACACTTGTAAAGAACATAATGTCATGGCTGTCATGAGTTTCCAAACATTTCTACAACTCTTATTTTTTTGTGATAGAGTGATTGGAGCACATACTTGTTGGTCACAAAAAACATTCATGAAGTTTGGTTCTTTTATGAATTCATTATGGGTCTACTGAAAATGTCAGCAAATGTGCTGGGTCAAAAGTATACATACAGCAATGTTAATATTTGCTTACATGTCCCTTGGCAAGTTTCACTGCAATAAGGCGCTTTTGGTAGCCATCCACAAGCTTCTGCTTGAATTTTTGACCACTCCTCTTGACAAAATTGGAGCAGATCAGCTAAATTTGTAGGTTTTCTGACATGGACTTGTTTCTTCAGCATTGTCCACACGTTTAAGTCAGGACTTTGGGATGGCCATTTTAAAACCTTAATTATAGCCTGATTTAGCCATTCCTTTACCACCTTTGACGTGTGTTTGGGGTAGGGGTGTAACGGTACGTGTATTTGTATTGAACCGTTTCGATACGGGGGTTCTGGTTCGGTTCGGTGGTGTACCGAACGAGTTTCCACACGGACATATTAAGTAGCGTAACGCACGTTGTGTAAACAATGCACACCGAGGCACAACACACGGCATGCTAGCAGCTAACAGGCAACGATAGACTGACCATACGTCCTCTTTTCACCGGACATGTCCTCTTTTGCGGAGCTGTCAGGGCGGAGTTTCTTAAATGCCTCAAATGTCCGGCATTTTGAGTTAGGGTTGCGTGTATTTTCAATGTGCGTTCAGGGTTGAGAAGGGGTTAAAAACAAAACAAATGGTGAGGGAGGGGCAGAGACAGAGAGAGCGAGAGAGTTATGATAAACGCGCATGCGTCGCCAGGCTCTGCTTTTTATCCATAGATTTATCAGATAAAATGTTTTATTATCTATAGCAGGGGTGTCAAAAGTGTGCCCCGGAGGCCATTTGCGGCCCCACAGCTAATGTTTTAAAGGCCCATGGCACATTCTAAAAATACTATTAAAATAA
>NC_084744.1:53249110-53259110 GCF_033978785.1 Entelurus aequoreus
CTATTAACAACTACTAACAACTACTAGAACTATTAACAACTGCTACTAACAACTACCAACAATTATTAAGAACTACTAAGAAGTACGAACAACTACCAAGAACTACCAACAGCTAACAACTACAAATAACCTAACAACTACTAAGAAGTACTAACAACTACTAAGAACTACCAACAACTACTAACAACTATTAAAAGATAACATTTATTAACAACTACTAAGGACTAGCAACAACTAATACGAACTACCAACAACTATAAACAAACTATAAAACTATAAAAGAACTATTAAAAAGTATTAACAACTTATAACAACAACTACTAACAGCTACTAACATCTATTAACATCTATTAATGATTACTAACAACTACTAACAACCAGAGGTGGGACCAAGTCATTGCTTTGCAAGTCACAAGTAAGTCTCAAGTCTTTGCCCTCAAGTCTCGAGTCAAGTCCCGAGTCAAGACAGGCAAGTCCCGAGTCAAGTCCAAAGTCAAGACTGGAAAGTCTCAAGTCAAGTCACAAGTCCTGCATTTTGAGTTTCGAGTCCTTTCAAGTCCTTTTAACCACAGACTAATATTTTTACACAGATTGTGTATGCTTTTAAACCGCTGTATTTATTTATTAAAACAAGTGCATTTGAAATAGCAGGAAAAAAAATAGTACTGACATTGCAATTCATAATAGCACTATTAACCAGTCATTTTAATAGTTTAAACAATTTTAAACATGTAACTCATTCCTTTACAGAATAAACACATTTGCAAAAACAAGTGCAACTGTACTTATTTGTACAAAAGTGTACACAGTGTTTTTCCATGGCATATTGCATTGTAACTAGTTCCACAGCAGTTTCTATTCTGTTCTTACCTTATCTCATTGATCTCATCTCATACTGTATGTGTGTTTATGTGTGCGTACACATGAAAAACATAACAAATACATGAACATAACAATGAACAGAGTTGTACTTTTTTAGATGTCAGAGCCCTATGCAATATGTACACATATTCTTGATATAGTATACATTTCAACTGACCTTTATTTGACTATGTTTGTCTTTTTGTAGGTGGCTAAAATACGCGGTGCTGCTGACCGCCGTCTAACGTTATGTTACTGTGTGTGATACATTGACTAACGTAACGTTAAGTGTAGGTACCTCATGCAACCCTGCTTAAAAAAATCACTTGACAAAAAGTATGAATAAGGTAGCAAACTGCAGTGGACGCAACAGATTGCTGTGTTTGAAATGATGTTATAACCATAGACATCTTTTAAGTAGACGCAGTATTGGTTGCTGTGACGCGAGCAATTTGCATCTTGAAGTGGTGATGAGGAGCCGGCGAGCAGCCTAAACTGACAGTTGACAGGTAGAAAACAAAGATGCCGGGCTGATGTTCAGCATTTTCCTGCTCAAATGAGCGGACTGTTGAAAATAGGAATCGGGGGATTACTTTTCACAAGTAAGATTTAACATTAATGTACTATTGGTTGTATTTTATGAAAATAACATTACCACAGAGTTCAGAAGGAGCAAAGATCTTCAATATTTGTATGTGAAAATCACAAAGAAATCTTCTGGGGGAGGATGACGCCCCTACAGGGGTTTGGTTTACAAACTTTCAGACCCACCTAAAACAAAATTCACCAGCCACCACTGATTATGATGCATTCTCATTTTAGGCAAAATATAAGACAATACTTTCTTAACAGTATAATTGTAACCAGGAATAAGTCTTCAAGTAACAATATTCAAATACTGACATTGTTGGGTAAGACAGCATTTGGTTTTATTCTGAATCCAGTGAAACAGATTGGTGGTTTTAGCTGATATAAAGACTTTAAGGTGTTTATATATGTTTAAGTATTTGGCAGACGCTTTTATCCAAAGCGACATAAATAAAAAATACATATATAACAATCACTGTAAACATGATCATTTAAGGGAAGAATGTAATACAAAATATCAATACAAAGTGTCAAGACAGAATAAACTCTCTGCTGCTGCAGCAACAGAGATACGGTCTATAAGATATATAGATATCTAATGTATTCATACATTGTTTATGTAGGATATACGCATGTATATATAACGTAATCATATTGTTTCTTCAATTTAAAAATAGCTGACCGTTTTTTCCCCCTTATCTGGGATTATATTCCCAGTTTTGATCTCGGACGTCTGGTCACTTATAGCATATAAGAATATTATATTACTGTTAAGCAAACTATGAATAATAAAACATGTGTCCGTTATCATAGCTACACGTATGACAAAAAAGCATGTGAAAATGAGTGGTATTCAGTGAGGTAAAATGAATTAAATGCGCTGACAGTTCATTGCTCCTGCCAAATGAATTGCACTGAGTGGAGCGGATCACCACTCCAAGATGGCGGCCCCGCGTCTCGTCTGCGCCAGTAAGCAGTAGCGTTCGATGCTGCGTACCCTTATAAGATGTCTATGGTTATGACGTTAGCAGTGAGTTTACAGCCTCACTGATTTAACTACACGGCAAACAAAAGTCATGTTACTTAGCCAATAAACGTTATCTTACATTCATAACTTACCCTTCTTTGTGCAACTTCAAATGTCGAACGAAGTTGGAAGTTGTTGCGTCTCCGTCTGTAATATTCGAACTGCGTGATTTGCATACGGCAATTCGTTTTTTGTTGACCAAGTCGTAGTTTTTATACCCGAACGAAACCAACTTTGGTATAAATCTTTCTCACTGGCGCGTTGTTTGACAACTCTTGTTCATTGGTTGTCCTGCAATTTGATTGGATGAATGCTGTGTGATGAAAACAAAGTAGATCTAATTTGATTGGCTGTTGTACTGAGAGCACACACGCTGACACGCAGCACACACGCTGATAGACAGACACACACGTACAAAATGAAAGCTACGGAGCGCTCCCAAATAACTTTTTAAACTTTAGGTTTTGGGGAAAGTAGCAAGTCATGTCAAGTCAAAAGGCTCAAGTCCAAGTGAAGTCACAAGTCATTGATGTTAAAGTCTAAGTCGAGTTGCAAGTCTCTTTACATTTTGTCAAGTCGAGTCTAAAGTCATCAAATTCATGACTCGAGTCTGACTCGAGTCCAAGTCATGTGACTCGAGTCCACACCTCTGCTAACAACAACTACTTACAATTACCAACAGCTATTAACAACTACTAAGAAGTACTAAGATGTACTAACAACTACTAAGAACTACTAAAAAGTGCTAACAACTACTAACAACTATCAACATGTATTAACAACTAGTAAGAACTACTAAGAAGGACTAACAACTACTAACAAAAACTACTAACAACTAGTAATGACAACTACTAACAACTACTTGAACTATTAACAACTACTACTAACAACTACCAACAAGTATTAAGAACTACTAAGAAGTACAAACAACTACCAATAACTACCTACAGCTAACAACTACAAATAACAACTACTAAGAAGTACTAACAACTACTAAGAAAAAATAACATTTACTAACAACTACTAAGGACTAGCAACAACTAATACGAATTACCAACAACTAACAACTACCAACAATTATTAAGAACTACTAAGAAGTACAAACAACTACCAACAACTACCTACAGCTAACAACTACAAATAACAACTACTAAGAACTACTAACAACTACTTAAAAATAACATTTACTAACAACTACTAAGGACTACTAACAACTAATACGAACTACCAACAACTATAAACAACCACTAAGAACTATTAAAAAGTATTAACAACTTATAACAACAACTACTAACAGCTACTAACATCTATTAACTACTACTAACCTCTATTAACGATTACTAACAACTACTAACAACAACTACTTACATTACCAACAGCTATTAACAACAACTGAGAAGTACTACGATGTACTAACAACTACTAAGAACTACTAAAAAGTGCTAACAACTACTAACAACTATCAACATTTATTAACAACTAGTAAGAACTACTAAGAAGGACTAACAACTACTAACAACTAGTAACAACAACTACTTGAACTATTAACAACTACTACTAACAACTACCAACAATTATTAAGAACTACTACGAAGTACGAACAACTAGCAAGAACTACCAACAGATAACAACTACAAATAACTTAACAACTACTAAGAAGTACTAAAAACTACTAAGAACTACCAACAACTACTAACAACTATTAAAAGATAACATTTACTAACAACTACTAAGGACTAGCAACAACTAATACGAACTACCAACAACTATAAACAACCACTAAGAACTATTAAAAAGTATTGAAAACTTATAACAACAACTACTAACAGCTACTAACATCTATTAACAACTACAAACATCTATTAACGATTACTGACAACTACTAACAACAACTACTTACATTACCAACAGCTATTAACAACAACTAAGAAGTACTAAGATGTACTAACAACTACTAAAAAGTGCTAACAACTACTAACAACTATCAACATTTATTCACAACTAGTAAGAACTACTAAGAAGGACTAACATCTACTAACAAAAACTACTAACAACTAGTAACAACAACTACTAACAACACGTTAAACTATTAACAACTACTGACAACTTTTAACAACAATACTAAAAACTATTATCGTTTACTAAGACATACTAACAACTATTAACAAATATTAAGAAGTACTAACAACTACAAAGACATATCAACAACTATTAACATCTACTAATAAGTACTAAAAACTTGTAAAAACTACCAACAACTATTAACAACTACTAAGAAGTACTAACAACAACAAAGAAATATCAACAACTATTAACAACTACTAAGAATTTCTAACAACAACAAAGAAATACCAACAACTATTAACAACTACTAAGAAGTACTAACAACAACAAAGAAATACCAACAACTATTAACAACTACTAAGAAGTACTAACAACAACAAAGAAATACCAACAACTATTAACAACTACTCACTCAAATTTGTTTTCTTAGCACTTTTCATCCAAATGAAATGTAACACACATTAAAAAGGTTTCAAAAGTGGGTGTGAGTTTCCTGGGAGCGATGTCATATTTATTCAAGGACAAAAAAGACGAATGATTCTTTCTTCCACGCTTTTCTGTGTTTTGACGGCCATTACTATTTGTTTGCTCGTTACCATGACGACAACGCCCACACCTGATGTAACACACACCATTAAAAAAAAACAACCTGACAATGATCAATGTCTATATAGTACACTCATGGATAGTACTATCATTTTAAAGGATGTTAAGGTGTACTATTATATTAGTATACTAAAGTGCACCATCACTAATAGTATACTAATCTGTACTATCATTTTAGTATACTTAGGTGTACCATCATTATTATTTTAATAAGGCGTACTATCATTATTGCTATAATAAGGTGTACTATCATTATTAGTATACTAAGGTGTACCATCATTATTATTATAATAAGGTGTATTATCATTATTAAAATACTAAGGTGTACTACCATTATTAGTATATTAAGATGTACTATCATTATTAGTACACTAAAGTTTACTATGATTATTACTATAATAAGGTGTGCTATCATTATAAAAATAATAAGGTGTGCTATCATTATTAGTATACTAAGGTGTACTATCATTATTACTATAATAAAGTGTGCTATCATTATTAGTATACAAAGGTACACTATCATTATTAGTGTACTAATGTGTACTCATTATTACTATAAGGTGTACTATCATTATTAGTATACTAAGATGTACTATCATTATTAGTACATTAAAGTGTACTATCATTATTACTATAATAAGGTGTGCTATCATTATCAAAATAATAAGGTTTGCTATCATTATTAGTATACTAAAGTGTACTCATTATTACTATAATAAGATGTACTATCATTATTAGTATACTAAGATGTACTATCATTATTAGTACACTAAAGTGTACTATCATTATTACTATAATAAGGTGTGCTATCATTATCAAAATAATGTGTACTATCATTATTACTATAATAAAGTGTGCTATCATTATTAGTATACTAAGGTACACTATCATTATTAGTATACTAATTTGTACTCATTATTACTATAATAAAGTGTACTATCATTATTAGTATACTAAGGTACACTATCATTATTAGTATACTAAAGTGTATTCATTATTACTATAATAAGGTGTACTATCATTATTAGTATACTAAGGTGTACTATCATTATTAGTTTACTAAGGTGTACTATCATTATTAGTATACTAAAGTGTACTATCATTATTACTATAATAAGGTGTGCTATCTTTATCAAAAATAATAAGGTGTACTATCATTATTTGTCTACTAATGTGTACTATCATTATTACTATAATAAGGTGTGCTATCATTATTAGTATACTAATGTACACTATCATTATTAGTATACTAATGTGTACTCATTATTACTATAATACGGTGTACTATCATTGTTAGTATACTAATGTATGCTATCATTATTAGTATACGAAGGTACACTATCATTATTAGTATACTAAAATGTACTCATTATTACTATAATAAGGTGTACTATCATTATTAGTATACTAAGGAGTACTATCATTATTAGTATACTAAGGTGTACTATTATTATTAGTGTACTAAAGTGTATTATCTTTATTACTATAATAAGGTGTGTTATCATTATCAAAATAATGTGTACTATCATTATTAGTCTACTAATGTGTACTATCATTGTTAGTATACTAAGGTGTGCTATCATTATTAGTATACTAAGGTACACTATCATTAGTAAACTAATGTGTACTCATTATTACTATAATTAGGTGTACTAGCATTATTAGTGTATTAAGGTGTACTTACTATCATTATTAGTATACTAAAGTGTACAATCATTATTAGTATACTAAAGTCTACTATTGTTACTATAATAAGGTGTGTTATCATTATCAAAATAATAAGGTGTACTATCATTAGTATACAAAAGTGTACTCATTACTATAATAAGGTGTACTATCATAATTTGTATACTAAGGTGTACTATCATTATTATTATAATAAGGTGTGCTATCATTATCAAAATAATAAGGTGTGCTATCATTATTACTATAATAATGTGTACTGTCATTATTAGTATACTAATGTGTACTCATTATTACTATAATAATGTGCACTATCATTATCAGTATACTAAGGTGTACTACCATTATTAGTATACTAATGTGTACTGTCATTATTGGTATACTAATGAGTACTATCAGGACAATTAAGAATACAATAGGGAGTTATGTTAACAAACATGACAATTGAGAGAGTTTAAATGTCAAAACACACAGTGGTATACACACACACACACACACAAACAGGCGCGTGCGCACACAAAGGGTGTGTTGTGTTGTTTCATCAGTGTGCAGACGTGTTAACACAATTTTGATGAAGAATCTAATTCAGCTTGTAAAAGACTTAGACTTGGACAAACTATAATGATCCACAAGAAGTACACTCAACACTGTTCACACACGTGTGTGGGTGTGTGTGTGTGTGTGTGTGTGTGTGTGTGTGTGTGTGTGTGTGTGTGTGTGTGTGTGTGTGTGTGTGTGTGTGTGTGTGTGTGTGTGTGTGTGTGTGTGTGGCCTGTGGAGAGGATGTTGTGTAATCCAGTGTTGACCAGAGGGCTTGGTGGTCCATCACAGGTCACAGTTGGAGGATCAACTAATTCCTGACTAATGAGGGATGAAGAAAAACAGGTAACAAAAACAGTCATTTTCCATGAAACAAATAATCAAATCTAACATCTAATCTTTGAACTAAAAACATGTCATTCTTATTTACCTTTTTGTCAGGTAACTTAGTGACACGTCTCAACAAACTGTAAGGAAATAAAACAAAAACAACAATCAAAAGATGCCAGTCACACCTTACTTATACAGCCAAGCAATATATAAATGCATATATATATATATATATATATATATATATATATATATATATATATATATATATATATATATATATATATATATATATATATATATATATTAGGTATGTATGTATTGCGATACTTTTCAAAGCAAAGGGGACCACATAAAATGGCATTATTGGCTTTATTTTGACAGAAAATCTTATGATTCATTAAACATATGTTTCTTATTGCAATTAAAGAAAAATATTGTCATAAAATAGTAAACATACTAGACAACTTGTATTTTATTAGTAAGTAAGCAAACAAAGTAGTAAGCAAACAAATGTTCCTAATTAATCTGCTGACATATGCAGTAACATATTGTGTCATTTATCCTTCTATTATTTTGTCAACATTATTAAGGACAAGCGGTAGAAAATGACTTATTAATCCACTTGTTCATTTACTGTTAATATCTGCTTACGTTCTCTTTTAACATGTTCTATCTACACTTCTGTTAAAATGTAATAATCAATATTCTTCTGTTGTTTGATGCTTTACATTAGTTTTGGATGATACCACAAATTTGGGTATCAATCTGGTACCAAGTAGTTACAGGATCATACATTGGTCATATTCAAAGTCCTCATGTGTCCAGGGACGTATTTCCTGAGTTTATAAACATAATATAAAAAATTTTTAAGAAGAAAAAATATTGTGTGATGTTAAAAAATATAGATGTAATCATAGTAGTATCGAATAGATATACGCTCCTGTACTTGGTATCATTGCAGTGGATGTGAGGTGTAGATCCACCTATGTTTAGCTATTCCTCGTCATGCAGGGAGGATACTTGTAAGAAACTTACTTTATTAAAGGCCTACTGAAAGCCACTACTACCGACCACGCAGTCTGATAGTTTATATATCAATGATGAAATCTTAACATTGGAACACATGCCAATACGGCCGGGTTAACTTATTAAGTGCAATTTTAAATTTCCCGGGAAACTTCCGGCTGAAAACGTCTATGTATGATGACGTTTGCGCGTGACGTCAATGGTTGAAGGAGACATTTTGGAATAGCACGGTGGCCAGCTTAAGTCGTCTGTTTTCACCACATAATTCCACAGTATTCTGGACATCTGTGTTGGTGAATCGTTTGCAATTTGTTCAATGAACAATGGAGACTGCAAAGAAGAAAGCTGTAGGTGGGATCGGTGTATTAGCGGCTGGCTGCAGCAACACAACCAGGAGGACTTTGAGTTGGATAGCAGACGCGCTACCGTGCGTACGCAGCTGCTTCTAAACATTTGATCGCTTGCCCGTACGTGCGTGTCGCTATGTGCATGTCACGTACATAACTTTGGGGAAATATATGTTTCTTGCCGACTCTGATGGCGGCCGGGGTGTCATCGAAAGCTACAACGCCGTTGCGCCGCTGTCCTCAACTGTCTGGGTTGACCTCCTCCGTCTCCGGGCCGCCGACCACACCGATCATCGTGGTGAAGTCTTTCGTCGCGCCGTCGATCGCTGGAACGCAGGTAAGCACGGGTGTTGATGAGCAGATGAGAGCTGGCGTAGGTGGAGAGCTAATATTTTCAGCATAGCTCTGTCGAGGTCCCGTAGCTAAGTTAGCTTCAATGGCGTCGTTAGCAACAGCATTGCTAGGCTTCGCCAGGCGGTACAGTGTAACGCAGGTGTCAAATTCATACCTTTTTGAATTTGACTGGTAGGATCTTGCCTGCTAGTTACTCTTTGAGCGCTGTGCGTGCTTCCGGGTCACGTGACCGCCGCGGTCCAATTAGCTGGGCTTATAAGCCGGTACCAGGAAGTGGCCAGCAGACAGACCGATTGTATGCTGGAGTTTTTTTTCTCATTAAGCTGTGTGTGACGGTAGAAGAGTTGGCCAGGCTTCTTTTTTTTTGATGGCGAGCTAAAGAAAGAAGAATCTAGTCCAAGGACTGGTTTTGGAAGATTTCAGCCAGGAACCACCACCTGTTCTGTCTGGGCGGGTAGGAGGCTCTCGAGCCGACCCTTTACATTTTTTTCCCCCATCTTTAACCAGCAGTACATGGATTGTACTGCCATCCTTTTTTTCCCCCCACAAACTCTAAGTCTGAACTGAGCTT